>NW_017670455.1:664861-676739 GCF_001879085.1 Nicotiana attenuata
GTTAGAGTGTACTGGTGATCATTAGTTGAATTTTGCGGATCATGGATACGCTATAAGATATTCTGAGGAGTATGGTAAGTGGTTTGTGGGTATTGAATAGGAGGATGTTGATGTTGAGGGGGAGTGGGTATTGGTGGAGGATTAGGATTTTGGGGAGGTGCTGCGTTTGGATGGGGTGTGGGAGGATTTTGTGGACGTTGGTTTGGTGTGTTTTGAGGAGGTGCTGGGTTTTGAGCATTTTGTTGGTTAATGTCTGGGATGTTTCGGGTGAGGGAAAGGTTTGCCAAGTTGCGGACCTACCCAAGTTCTCCTTGAAACTCTAGTATTTTCTGTTCCAATTGTAGGACCAAAACATTCTGGGCTGGAGTACTTCGACCGTCTGAAGTTTCAATATTCTCAGCATTTTCTTTTGGGACACCACTCGTATCATCCATCTTAGCTTTTCCTTTTCTTTTCAGATTACTTGGAGGAGGAGGAGGAGGAGGACCTCTAGATCTGGTGTGATATGCTGACGATGCCAGTATGTGCGAACCAACCTTAGGGGATGGGAATAATCAAAATAAAGAAAAACAAAAGGTAGACAAGTGAGTAAGGATTCTGAAAAGCATTTGCAGGATTTAAACACGTATTGCGGGAATATAAATTTGCGTCCTACTTTGAGAAACCTCGTTGTGCCCGAGAAGGTCCTAGCGACAAGTAGATTTGGAGAGATTTAATGGTGATAAATGCCTCATTTCATTAATGTAATAAATAAGACGAACCTAAAAATGATAAATAAATGAGTTACTAATGGCATCTGCCTTATTACATTCGAAAATGACTTAAAACAAATAAAACTAATCTACTTGGTCCCGGAGGGACCTTCCCCATATTTGGCTTCTTGGCTCCATCAATCAGATTCCCCAGGTTGTGCATGTCCAACATCAGGTATGCCCTTGCTAGGTGTCCTCCTTCGCTGCCCTTTGCATTCTGACAGTCTGCGACCCTTTTCCGCATCTTCCCTTCTAGTTCCATTAGACCCTGCTCCAAATACTCCAGCCTTTCTGTCGATTTTGTAGCCATCTCCTTCCACTCGTTAATTGATTCCACGTTGAACTTGTGTTGCTCCAGATGCTTGGCTTCGGATTCAAGGAACCTCTTGCGTAGCCTCTTATACTTCACTTGTGCTTCAGCAACTTCATCTATGACCTTGTTTCCGTGACTAACCCTTGGCTCGAATATTCCTGCTTATCTTCTAACCATGATGGGTAGAAGTACACATGACCAGCGTGATATCGATCTGGCTCGATGGTATCCTTTTATACGATAATCTTCAAGCGCCACATGTGCTGGGCCTCACATTTGTATGGAATGGCGTCACCCTGAAAATCGGCTCTGTAATGACTCATTTTGGAGACTCGTGGTATGACTTGTTGTCTACCAGCTTGTCTCATGACCCAGAGAGGAACATAGGGATGTATTACCCTTAACCTAATTAACACCAGATGCGGAACATCCCTGGATCTGATGATGAATTCATCGGTAGGGAACCACTCGAACATCCAGTGAACCTGGTCCTCGGTCAAATTGTTGAAAACTGCGCCCATTCTGTAGCATTCTCTGGCTGTGCAAATCTGTTTGGGATAAAGGTCATTATTTTAGGGTGGTGGAAGGCTATGTGATCGTTCCATGGTCGGGTCTCGGGTATCCAATCAATTAATCCCACAAACCGGGGAAGCTTAAGCGGAAATGAAAGAGGAGGGTGAGGGAAGCCACTAAATTGAGGGCTTCGCTCGCTCGCTCTAACGCTCGTTTAGTAGACAGAGTCTTGCAGATCTGCTGCTTCAGATTCATCGAGCTGGGTGCTGCTTCCTTCTCCTAGTTTTGTGTGTCTTTTTCGGCGATCTCAATGTATTTCAGATTGTGCTTTCATCTTCAGATGAAGGAGACATCATTAGCTCTCGTGGAAACTCTTGGCGGTATTGACCCCTCTAAAGATGTTCTAACAACCAAATCTGTAGTAGCAAGTTACAACCCTCAAAATGTTTGAACCCTTTCTTGCAACGATCCAGAGCCCGGTATATGTTTGCTACAATCATCGGGACAGTAGTATAGGTTTGTCCCTCAATTCCCTCCATTAAAGCTTTGGTTACCATGGCCAACCTGGTATGAATTCTGTCCCCTTGGCTTGGGACACTATCATGCCCAGAAAGCAGACGATGAATACAAAAAACCCTGCGATGAGTCCAACCCAGGGAAGTGATGGATAATTCATCATGAAAGATACGGTAAGATTTGCTGTGTCCATATCGTCCATGGAGGAAGCCAAAGGGTATGTAGGACTTCTTCAGGCACTCCAAGTCCTCATTCTTTCTCAGACCCATCATCTTCAAAAATCCCTAGTATTGCGGTTTTCTGGTACTAGTAAACCGGGACTATCCCATGGTAATCCAGCGAATCCTCCGATTTTCTCCAAGAGAGGAGTCATTTCTATGCCACCAAAATGGAATAAAGCTCTTTCTCCGTCCTAGAACATGGTAGTAGCTTCGGTCAGCATGTTGTTTGGTTGGATGTCCAATAAGGAAGGTAAATTTCCAAGAACCCTTTTCACGTGATTTTTGTCGCTTGGCGAATGATTTTTCACCAGTCTAGCAACAGTGGTGATATACTTCAGACCATGTCGAACCTGGGGACTTCGTGCCTTATTTTCTGCAAAAATAAACAAAGTTAGACCCTTTCCCCCCTCCGGATTCGACTACTTATACATTAACGATTAGTATATCGGAATTTATCTCTCCAAATAATGCACATATCGTGGTTGCGTTCGTTGGGATTGTGGAAATCCTGGTGGATTTCGGACAAGGCTTTCTTAGAGGGTTATTATGCGCACAACATATTAACCCAGGCTAGGTTTGGTCATGATGCATGCATAGTTATTATCAGAGTAAAGTTTCTATAGAAGTCTAGACTGGTACCCTCAAGCGGACAACTTGAGGGAAAGGCACGGAACCATCAACTGCACCGCTGATCGACTAATTTTACCGCAAATAAGCCTTTTCAGATTTAGAGGGTGATTTTAGGAAGAGCGCGGACACTCATCAAGTGCCGCTATGGTATTAGTACCCTTGAGTGGAATATGATGTTGATCATGGAGTTATGCAAAAGAAAATAACATGTTTCCAAGTATTTGCACGATGAATAATGATAAAATACGGTATTTAATAATTGTAAAGGCATTTAAGGAAAAAAAAACAAGGAGACAAGTCAGTTTCCAAAGTAAAAGTGATAAAGCAGGGAAGGGAGATCATAAATAAATAAGGATAGGCAAATAAATTCACATAGAATGGGAAGGGGTGTGCAAGTATTAAAGACATGCTTAAAGACTAATTCACAAACAAGTACCTTATGGTAAGAGCCTAAAGATATTCCTAGTGGAGTCGCCATGCTGTCGCGCGCCCTTTTTCTCGCGAAATCGGGTTTCGACATTTCTGGGACAACTCTTTTCCGTGAGGGTAGGGAGTTGGATTTGAAAGAGTATCCACCTAACGGATTTAAGGTGCGTTAGGGCACCTAGAGCAATTGACTCAGATAACCAGTCTATATCACTAGAGATCGGGTAAGGGCTCAAAATTACCTTGAGGGAAAGGTGTTAGGCACCCCTCGAGATCCACAACGGTGGGTCCCGGCCGAACATAAATCAAGCGAATTAGTCTTAAAGGGAAGAAAACAATTTGGACAAATACAATATTCAATTTATCAAACAGGGATAAGGGGTGGTCCTAAGTTTTTTAGCCTATAGGATCATTCCATGCAATGTTTTGCAACTCCCTCAAGTCGGGGTTTTACTCATAGCATTTGCGCATGGGCTATCATTTCCTTTACTACCCAATTACTATCTTCAAGTTGTTATTTAAGCGCACTAATTGATTCTAAATCGCACCCTATGCGTGCACTACCCGTCCCTTACCTATGGTCCTGGAGGTATTAGGACCTCTATTTGGGATAGTTCTAGACCAATCCTATATTGCTTAAAAATGTGAAATCTAGGCGGCAAACAAAACAAGTAGGAATAAAGCAAGTATGGGCTCCCATTGACCTCCACACATAGGCAACAAAAGCACGGAACTGAATCAGCAAACTTGATTAACTTTGGAATCCTATAGGCAGGATATCTACATGAGGCAACAGAGCATAAAGACAATTTTATTAAGGCGAGCATTGGGACCTATTTGTTTGCATATTGATTTTATTCAGCATGGATCTGGGCATTTCAGGAAGTAGTATGTCATAGCTTTAAACCCAGAATGATTAGGGAGTCCGGCGGATACGCTGCCAAAGTGACTTACAAGAGCGCTTGAATTCAGAATTGATTAACAGAGTCCTATAGACATGATTTCTATGAGCTTATTAATTACAGACTTATAGGCATGGTTTCTAAGTGTAACACTGATTTAAAAGTCAAATTTTATTCCTTTTCAAATCCTATAGGCATGCTTTCTAATTACTAAGTTAATTAAAACATTATAGGCATGATATCTAATTGCGAGGTTGATTTAAACTACTACAGACATGATCTCTAAGTTTTAGAACTGATTTCAGCCTATAGGCCTGATATTTATTAGTTTTAAATCATATAAGCATGATTTCTAGGTTTGAAACCGATTTTATTCCTATAGGCATGATATCTATGAACCGTATTTGGGACAGAAATTAACAGGTTGTTATGAAAGATAATCGACAAAAGCCCTATAGACATGGTCACTAATGCACATTGGGTGAAAATATGTGTAGATCCTATGAACAAGATTCCTAATGTGCAGAATTAAACGTAAAGTCCTATAAGTAGGGTTTCTAGCATGCGGATGTGCAACAGATAATCAAAATGATCATGAAAAAATCCTATAGGCAGGATCTCTAAACACAATATAGTATCCACATAGTTCAATCAATATATTAAACCTATAGCTAGATCTCTACCCAGTTTCAACAAAGGTGTCATGACCCATTTTCCATAATAGGTCATGATGGCGCCTAACACCGTTGTCAGGCCAGCCGATGTGGAATGTGATTAAGTTGTCATTTTACTTTAGCCAAAGACAATTATACTAGATTTTCGAATTTAAAGATAAGACCAGTAAAGATCATAAAGTGCTAAAATAGCAATACAACCCCAAAATAAATGTCTACTACTGTGTGTGCAAGAACCTGGTGTCACAAGCTACGGGCGACTAGTAGAATATACACAAAAGAATAATACACTATCCTACAATCTGAATCAGAATAGACAGAAACAAAAAGTACAAGAAAGGACTTCTTCGGCTGCGGATCGGCATGAAAAAGAAGCAGCTCACAGTAGAAGTCCCCAAGCGTGCTCACTGATGCGCACCAGGATGATGTCCAGATCCACCTGCCTCAAATCCTGTACATTTAAGTACAGAAGCGTAGTATGAGTACATAAACTACATGTACTCAGTAAGTATCCCGTCTAATCTCGAAGAAGTAGAGACGAGAGGTCGACTTGATACTTACTAATGTCAAGATAATTTAGTAATGAAGTGAGATGTACAGCATGAAGAATTTCCAATAACACAAGTTTAAGAGAAAAGTCATATTCATGTTCTTGACATAATTAAACTACTAGTTTTCCCTTTTTTTTCATATTAAACAAGTGATCATGTCATATCTAAATGTAAGCATATAAATCATACACAATCATGCCGAGGTCGACGGCCCGCTCAAACAGAAAATAAATTGTGCACTCCCGAGGGTCGAGCGGCACGAACCATAGATGCATCTATTATCACCGAGGCGATCGGCCCGATCCATAATCATCAAGAAAATATCAAGAAAAGCACATATGGCTCAATTACATACAAGGAAATTCCTACCAAGGCTCAACAAATCTTACGTTCACCTTTCATTTCCTCAAGTCTCTAGCAAATCAAAATGATCATATTGGCAATTTGAAATAAGAGATATTCCCCAATTAGACATGACGTGGGTCCTAAACTACCCGAACAATTATCATATAGTAGCTAAGCACGGACTCTCGTCACCTAGTACGTATGTAGCCCCCGCATTTAGCAACAATTACTCATTTAAAATTCTATGGGGACAATTCCCTCTTACAAGGTTAGAAAGGAGACTCACCTCGCTCCAAAGTGCACTCCCAATGTCCAAGAACGAGCCCAAGTCCTTAATTCGAAGCCGTACAATCCCAAACTAATCAAATAAAGTAAGAACTAGTAAATAAAGGCTTACAAGGTTGAATTCTAGCTATTTAAGCAATTTCCTAACCATTAACACAAGTTTCCTAAATTTCGACCCCGGGCCCACGTGCCCGGATTCCGAGATTCTTCGAAGGAAGTTGTTCTCTATCACCTAAGGATCACAAATATATGATTTCTAGTTCACTACATGGCAAATTATGTGATAAAGCCTTAGTTTTCATTAAACCCTAGGTCTAGCTCGAATCCCTTGATTTTACCTAATTTTTAGTGTTAAATCTACCTAATGTTTATGTATTTGAACTAAAAATGAGTGGGGATTACTTACCTTGCAATGTTATGTTGAAACCTCCTCTTTGGAATCACCAAAATCGCCCAAGTGTTGAGAGTAATGTGGATGAAATGAGTTTGGGTTCGTATTAATGAACCCTTCTGCCCCCAGTGATTTCCGCTTCTGTGGAAGGAATCCCGCTTCTGCGGGTTCCGCTTCTGCGGACATGAGCCGCTTTTGCGGAAATGGGCAAGGGGGCCTGGGCCGCTTCTGCGGTCATAACCTCGCTTCTGCGAGGCCGCTTAAGCGGAAAGCCCACCGCTTCTGCGGTTCTGGGCCTTGGCGGATGGACTGCTTCAACGGTCACGAGTCCGCTCTTGCGGTTTCCCCCGGGCCTGGCCCCTTCCGCTTCTGCGATAAAACGACCGCTTCTGCGGTCTCGCTTCCGCGGTCCAAGAGCCGCAGAAGCGGTTATGACAGAAGCAACAGATAAGGTTTTTCCTAAGTTTTCAACTTCACTCGAACCTCGACCATTTGACGCTCGGGGCTCCCGGGCCCAGCCCGAACATACCGACAAGTCTGAAATCACGAGGTGGACCTACTCGAGCCCTCGAAACGCTTAAAACAATGCTAAATAAGGGAATCAACCCCAAAACCAAATGATTCAAATCATTGAACCTTCAAGTTCTAAATTTTCTCCTAACGGGTCAAAACGCCCTTAAACCACTCGGATTGACACCAAATTTTACAGGTAAGTCTTAACTGATATTTCGGACTTGTACCAAGTTTCGGAATCGAAATTCGAACCCGATACCTAGGAAAACAATAATTTCTTAGTTTATTTAAATCTTAGAAACTTAAACTTAACAATTTCATAAAAAATTCATTACTCGGGCTAGGGACCTCGGAATTCGATTCCGGGCATATGCCTAGGTCCCATATTTCCCCACGGACCCTCAGAAATTGTCAAATCACGATTCCGGGTCCGTTTCCCCAAAATGTTGACCGAAGTCAAACTTGGCCTTTTTAAAGAAACATAAAGAAGCAACTAGGCTTATTCTTGCTCAAAACTCTTCTAACTTCCGAACCACCCGTCCCCGCAAGTCATAAATTAGCTAAAGCAAGTGCGGAAAGTATTATTTAAGGGAACGGGGTTCGAAATTGCAAAATGACCAGTCGGGTCGTTACATTCTGCACCTCTTAAACAAACGTTCGTCCTTGAACGGACATAGAAAAGTACCTGGACAGCTGAACAAGTGGGGATATTGGCTCCGCATGTCCTCCTCGGACTCCCAGGTCGCCTCCTCGACCGGTTGGCCCCTCCACTGGACTCTTACCGCAGAAATCCTCTTGGACCTCAACTGGAGATCCTGTCTATCCACAATGGCAACTGGCTCCTCCTCTTAGCCCAAGCTCTCATCTAACCGAATGGTACTGAAATCCAACACATGTGAATATTCGGCATGATACTTCCGGAGCATCGATACATGGAAGACTGGATGAACTCCTGATAAACTAGGAGGCAAGGCAAGCTCATAGGCAACCTCTCCAACTCGCCTCAACACCTCGAAGGGGCCAATAAACCTTGGGCTCAACTTGCCCTTCTTTCCGAACCTCATAATGCCCTTCACGGGCGAAACCTTCAAGAGAACCTTCTCGCCAATAATAAATGATACATCGCGCGCCTTCTGATCCGTGTAACTCTTCTGCCTGGACTGAGCTGTGCGGAGCCTCTCCTGAATCAACTTTACCTTATCCAAGGCATCCTGAACCAAATCTGTACCAAGCAACTTAGCCTCACCAGGCTCAAACCACCCGATCGGAGAACGACAACGCCGACCATATAATGCCTCATACGGGGCCATCTCTATGCTGGACTGATAGCTGTTATTATATGCGAACTCCGCCAAGGGTAAGAACTGATCCCACTGCCCTCCAAAGTCAATCACACATGCTCTAAGCATATCCTCTAAAATCTGAACTGTCCGCTCCGACTGTCCGTCGGTCTGAGGATGGAATGACGTGCTATGCTCCACGCGAGTCCCCAACTCACTCTGAACAGCTCTCCAGAAATGCGAAGTGAACTGAGGGCCTCTGTCTGATATGATGGAGACCGGCACACCGTGCAATCTCACTATCTCCCGAATGTAAATCTGAGAATACCTCTCTGCCTTATAAGTAGTCGCCACTGGAATGAAGTGGGCGGACTTGATCAATCTATCCACAATAACCCACACCGAATCAACCTTTCGTTGAGTCCGAGGCAGCCCAACCACGAAATCCATAGTGATGCGCTCCCACTTCCATTCCGGAATTGGCATCCGCTGAAGTAGGCCAACTGGCCTCTGGGGCTCATATTTGACCTACTGGCAATTCAAACATCAAGCAATATACTCTACTATGTCCTTCTTCATCCTCCGCCACCAGTAGTGCTGCCTCAAGTCACAATACATCTTCGTGGCACCTGGATGAATGGATTACCTCGAACTGTGGGCCTCCTCTAGAATCCTCTCTCTCAAGCCATCAACATTAGGAACACATACACGGCCCTGCAGCTGTAACACACCATCCTCGCCAATAGAAATCTCCTTGGCACCTCCCTGAAGTACCGTCTCGCTGAGAACTGCCAAATGTGGATCATCGAGCTGTCGGGCCTTAATCTCCCCCAACAACGAAGACTGAGCAACCACACATGCTAGGACCCGGCTGGGCTCTGAAATATCCAATCTCACAAGTCTGTTAGCTAAAGACCGGATGTCCAAAGCTAATGGTCTCATCTCGGCCGGAATGAACGCCAAGCTACCCATACTCTCCGCCTTTCTGCTCAAGGCATCCGCGACCACATTCGCCTTACCTGGATGATAAAGAATGGTAATGTCATAATCCTTTAGTACCTCAAGCCACCTATGCTACCTCAAATTAAGATCCCCCTACTTGAACAAATGCTGCAAGCTGCGATGGTCTGTATAGACCTCACATGACGCTCCATATAAATAATGCCTCCATATCTTAAGAGCATGAAAAATCGCCGCCAACTCTAGATCGTGCACAGGGTAACTTTTCTCATGAACCTTCAGCTAACGTGAAGCATATGCAATAACTCGCCCCTCCTGTATCAATACACATCCCAAGCCAATGCGAGAAGCGTCGCAATACACTGTATACATCCCTGAATCGGAAGGCAATACAAGAACTGGTGCCGTGGTGAAGGCTATCTTGAGCTTCTGGAAGCTCTCCTCGCAATCGTCGGACCAACAGAATGGAGCACCCTTTTGGGTCAATCTGGTCAGAGGTGATGCAATAGATGAGAAGCCCTGCACAAATCACCGGTAATAACCTTCTAACCCCGAGAAACTCCTGATCTCGGTCACTGAGGTAGGACGTAGCCAACTCTGAACTGCCTCAATCATCTTGGGGTCCACATTAATACCCTCTCCTGACACTACATGCCCCAAGAATGCTACTGACTCTAGCCAAAACTCGTACTTGGAGAACTTAGCATAAAGCTTCTGCTCTCGCAAGGTCTGAAGCACTACTCTCAAATGCTGCTCGTGCTCCCCAGGCTATGCGAGTATATCAAGATGTCGTCAATGAAGACGATAACAAAGGAATCAATATAGGGCCTGAACACCCTGTTCATCAAGTCCATAAATGCTGCTGGAGCATTAGTCAAGCCAAATGACATCACCAGGAACTCATAGTGGCCATATCTAGTCCTGAATGCGGTCTTCGGGACATCTGAATCCCGAATCTTCAGCTGATGATACCCTGACCTCAGGTCAATTTTAGAGAACACCCTAGCACCCTGCAGCTGGTCAAACAAATCATCAATACGGGGCAATGGATACTTGTTCTTGATGGTGACTTTGTTCAACTGGCGGTAATCAATGCACATCCGCATAGTCCCATCCTTCTTCTTTACAAATAGCACTGGTGCACCCCAAGGCGATACACTGGGCCTAACAAACCCCTTTGCTAGCAACTCCTCCAACTGCTCCTTCAGCTCCTTCAGCTCCCTAGGAGCCATACGGTACGGCGGGATAGATATAGGCTGAGTGCCTGGAGCCAAATCAATACAGAAATCAATATCACGATCCGGAGGCATGCCAGGAAGATCAGAAGGAAAAACATCGGCGAACTCTCGGACTACTGGCACTGAATCAATCGTTGGAGACTCTGCGGTGGTGTCTCGAACATAAGCTAAGTAGGCCAAACACCCCTTCTCAACCATGCGTTGAGCCTTCAGGAAGGAAATGACCCTGCTAGGTGTATCCACATTGGAACCCCTCCACTCCAATCTCGGCAACCCTGGCATCGCTAGAGAAACAGTTTTGGCATGGCAATCTAGAACGGCGTGATATGGAGATAACCAATCCATTCCCAGAATAACCTCAAAATCGATCATATCGAGCAACAGGAGATCTGCTCTAGTCTCAAGACCACAGAAAGTAACCACACAAGATCGGTAGACCCGGTTCACAACCACAGAATCGCCCACAGGAGTGGACACATGAAAAGGAACACCCAAAGGCTCAGGAGAAATAGCCAAGAAACGAGCAAATAGAGATGATACATATGAATAAGTAGACCCTGGATCAAATAACACCGATGCATCTCTACCGCTGACGGAAATAATACTTGTGATGACGGCATCTGAGGCCAATGCATCTGGCCTGGCTGGAAGAGCGTAGAATCTAGCTGGAGCTCCACCTGTTTGGCCCCCAACTGACTGAGTAGTAGATGGCTGACCTCTCCCCGTCTGGCCTCTACCCCTGGAACGACCTCTACCAGTCTGCTCTCCACCTCTAGGCGGCTGGAGCGCTGGTGTTGGAGTCATGGGCTGCTGCCCCTGCTGTACTGCCTTGCCCCTAAGCCTGGGGCAGTATCTCCTCATGTGGCCTGCGTCCCCGCACTCAAAACAACATGGTGCGGCGGCCTGCTATCCGGATGGCTGACCCTGAATACCAGAAGGCCCACTAGAAGAAGCCTGAGTAGCCGGCGGGCGGTAAGAACTCTCCGGCATAGCACTGAAATAAGGACCGGAAGACTCCGGAGGACCTAAATACCCACTGGATGAACCCTGAATAGCTGGCGGGAGAGAACTCTCTGGCATGGCACTGAAATAGGAGCACGCTGGAGCACCTCGAGCCGGTGGTGGTGCTGGAGCTGGGGGCCTGCTGGGCTGACCCCTCCCAAAGTGACCTCTGCCCCTGGTTGGGGTACCTCTGAACTCTCCTGAGAATCTGGCCCTCTTGTCCTGCTGCATCTGCTCTCTACCCCTCAAACGGTAGCCCTCAATCCGGCGGGCAATCTCAAGTACTAGCTGATATCCAGTGCCCATCTCTACCTCACGAGCCCATACCCGACCGGATAGTGGGATGTAACCCCGCAACAAACCTCT
>NW_017670456.1:0-73391 GCF_001879085.1 Nicotiana attenuata
CTGTTGAAACATCGGAGCTCTTTTCGAAATTAAAGACAATGCGGAAAGAAAAATCAACTAGTAAAGTAACTAAAAAATGCGATGCATGCTGCTTTGTTTAGCCTTGCTACCCCGAAACCCTCCGGGCTCTGACGGTCCTAATTGACCAGTTGCTGAGGTGGTCTCTCCTGCTTACAGCTTGTACGGAAGGGCCTTCCTCCTCAAAAAGAACACAGCAGTCCATGTCATCATCCTCCAGGAACAAATTCTTCATGGCTGCCAATGTTTCATCTTCTTCTGACCCATATATAGTATCTGCTAGCTGGAAGGTCTGCTTCAGGCTAGGTATCGGAAACTCCAATGGATAGTAGGGGCCACGCCATGGCGGCGACCAGTTCTGGAATTCCTTCCAAGTATAACCATACCCTAAGCCAAAGGTAGTGCCATGCTTCTTCAGTTTGATGGGCTTAGTGATCCCCTGAAGATTTTTACCAAGTCCCTTTCCAGGCTCGTACCCGCACCAATTCAGGATACTTTCGATCTCGTTTTCCCACCACTTGTCTTTGTCTACAGCGTTGACCCTTTTGATGTGGTGGTATGTCTCTCCGCCTATTCTCCTTCTGCCCCCGATCATTCGGATAGTCTGGCGACTATATATGGGGTTACTACCATCGCCATGAATGATCACCTCTTGGTGGTTCCATTCAAACTTTATCGCCTGATGCAGGGTTGATGCTACGGCTCCGGCAGCGTGGATCCAGGGGCATCCCAACAGCAAGTTGTAGGATGCCGGGACGTCTATCACTTGGAGTCGACGTCGAACCATGTTGGCCCCGTTTGCAAGCACAGGCTGATTTATCCAATAGTAGATCTCTGGGATCCATCGAAGGCTTTGACATTGATAGCCCCATCTTTGATCTCATGCAGGCTTTTTCCCAAAGTTCTGAGAGTTATCAGCGGACAGATGTTGAGGCTTGATCCTCCATCAATCAGGACTCTAGTGATGAAATAATCTTCACATTGCACGGTGATGTGCAGTGCTTTGTTGTGGCTCAAACCTTCTGGTGGCAACTCGTCTTTGTGGAAGGTTATTTTATGGCTCTCCAACACTTGCCCCACCATATTCGCCATTTCACCCCCGGTTATATTGCTGGGCACATAGGCTTCGCTTAGTATCTTCATTAAGGCATTCTTGTGAGCGTCTGAACTCTGACAGAAGAGCCAGGATAGATATCTGTGCTGGTGTTTTGTTCAGCTGTTCAGCGACTGAGTACTCCTTAGCCTGTATTTTCCTCCAAAGATTGTCGGGCCCTGTTTCAATAGGCCGTCCCGGGGCTTGCTTACTGGACTTGGCTAGGTGCTCTGGGGTGTAAACCCTCCTGTTCTAGTCATTCCTTGTGCGGCAATCGTTTCTCCTGTCTTGGTCTTTCTTTTCCTCCTAGCTTCGGCAGTGTAATCCCATGGCATGGCATTTGAGTGGAATGGTGTTATGTCAGTCATTGCCACCGGAATAGGCACCCTTGGTGGTAACACAGCAACTTCAAAGGGTGTAGGTGCCTTTGGAACTCCAAATTCAACCTCGATTGGTCCGGGCGCCTTTGCAGAGGGAGGCGCTTCAAATTCAAGAGGTATAGACATATTTACTTCGTCGTCCATGGAGGGCTGATTCTGCACAACAATTGGGTTAAGGGTAACCGCTGGCTTCTTTGGTCCATCCCCTTCAGCAATCAAACCTATTGACCCTTTGGGGTCCCAATCATCCTCGATCTCGATCATATGAATGTCTCCACCTTTGTGGTCAGGCAGGGGGTTGTTACGAACATTAGGAGCGGGCTCCTTTGCTACAATGACCTTATTGTCGATCAGGGTCTGAATCTTATCTTTCAATGAACGGCACTCGTCAAGGGTGTGTCCCTTCATGCCGGAGTGATACGCACAGGTCTTGTTGGGGTTGACCCACTGGGAGGGATTTTCTGGAGCTTTGGCTGGGATAGGAGTGACGTAACCAGCAGCTTTAAGTCTTTCATATAACTGGTCAATTGGTTCTGCGATGGCTGTGTATTGTCTGGGAGGTTTACGGTCAAAATTTGGTCTGGGTCTCGGAAAATTTTGACGGGTGGGTGGTGATTGATAGTGAGAGGGTTGAGCGTTATAAGCTTGGTAAACAGGTGCTGGTTGAGACTATCTGGGTGAGGTGGGTTGATATGTGAGAGGTGGAGAGGATTGGTAAACGGGAGGTGGATAAGAGGGTGCGGGTGCTTGGTAATTCGGGATGGGCTGATATGTAAGTGGAGGCGATGGGTAAGTGTGGTATTTTGGTGGTGATTTGGCTCCCTGTGCGACCATCACGGCACTTACATCTTTCTTCTTGGACGCGCCACCAGTTTGTAAAGCCTTATTGGTGGCTTGCAATGCTTCAAGATTTGTAACCATACCATTCTTGATGCCCTCTTCGATTCTTTCTCCGAGTTTGATGATATCAGAGAACTTTTGACCCTCGATCAACATCAACCTCTCGTAATATTGGGGATCCTGAGCCCGGACGAAGAATCTATTCATTTGCTCTTCTTCTAGGGCCGGCCTGACCTTTGCAGCTTCTGACCTCTAACGAGTAGCATACTCGCGGAATGTTTTGGTGGGTTTCTTCTTCAAATTCTGTATATAGAATACATCTGGTGCGTTCTCTGTATTTAACCGGAATCTATCCATGAAGTCCGATGCCATACCTACCCAACTCGTCCATTTCTTGGGGTCTTGACTGATGTACCAGGATAGTGCATCTCCCTTTAAGCTCCTCATGAAGAGCTTCATACGGATCTTCTCATCTCTTTCGACCCCCACTAGCTTATCGCAATAGGTCCTCAGGTGGACTCTGGGATCTCCTGTTCCATCAAACATTTCGAACTTGGGAGGTTTGTACCCCTCCGGGAGTTCAACATCTGGTTGAATGCACAAGTCCTCGTAATTCAATCCTTCAATGCCTTTGTTACCTTCTACGCCCTGAACTCCGCTGGTTAATTTCTTGAGCTCTGCCGCTAAGTTCCTGATGAGGGAGTCCTTGTCATCAGACTCAGGTGCATTTGAGATGGGTTGGGCGTAGTGGGGTACAGTATCCACGTAAATAGGAGTGTTGTGGAGATGGTCATTTGTGGTGTTCAGTGGCTCGGGAATGAGTAGTGGGGTGTTATTTGGAGTGTGGCATGTGTTACAGGTATGAGTGGGTTGTATCTGTGGTTGCGGGGTGTTTTGTGGAGGTGCGGGATTTTGGGTGTTGACATCAGGAGCGGTGAGGGAAAATGACAGGTTTGCCAAATTCCGAACCTGATCCAGTTCTTCTCGAAATTTCAATAGCTTTTGTTCCAGTTGTGCAGTAGTTTCCTTAGCAACCGGGGTACCCTGAGGAATCTCAATCTCCTTTCTGGCGCTTGTATCTCCCATTTTGCCTTTGTTTTTGTTCCGGACAGGACTCGGAGGAGGAGGAGGTGGAGGGCCCTTGGATCTTGTGGAGTATGTTGATGGTGCCAGAATGCACGAACTAACCTTTGGGGAGAGGAATAAAAATAAAAGAAAAAAACAAAAAGGTAACAAGTTAGTGCGGGTTCTGAGGAAAAAGTATTGCAGTATTTAAACACATTGAGAATATAAATCGCGCCCTAATTTTGGTGCCTCGTTGTGCCCGAGGTAGGCCTAGCGACAAATAGTTTTGGAGAACTTATAATGCTAAATGCCTCATTTTATTGATAAAAATAAGACGAATCCAAAATGACTCTAAATAATAGAAAGTAAATGTCACTAGTGGCCATTGGCCTTATTACATCATTAAAGCAAAATAAAGGACTCCTAACTACTTGGTCCCAGAAGGACCTTCCCCAGATTTGGCAGTCTTGTCTCCCTCGAACAGCTCCAATAACTCGCGTAGTCCTAGCAGTAAGTAGGCTCGGGCCGGATGTCCGCCCGCATTTCCTTCGGCGTTTTGGCAGTCGGTGACTCTTTTCTTACTTTTCCTTCCAATTCCAGCAGACTGTATTCTAGATATTCCAGCTTTTTGCTAGCCTTGGTGACCCTCTCTTTCCATTCATTGATTTGGTCATTTGATGGGAGATTCCTCCACCAGGTCAGCAAGAGTGAGGGTATACTGACCATACCAAAGTCGGGGACCTTGTTCTCCATTTTCTGCAAAACAAACGTTAGGCCCTCACCCCACCACACTCGACTATTTAAATCAATAATTAGCATAGCAAAGCACTTAAGTTCTCCAAATAAATGCACAGAACGTGGAGGTGTCCGTTTGGGTTTCAAGGAAACCCGGTGGACTTTGGACAAGGCTATCTTAATGAGTCATTATGTGGACAACATAACTGACTCGGCTAGGTTTGACCATGATGCATGTACAGTTTAACGGAGTAAGGTTTCTATCTTGAAGTGCTAGACTGGTACCCTTGAGCGGACAACTCAAGCGGAAAAGGCACGAAACCGTCGACTACACCGTTGATCGACTGGTTTTACCGCAAATATGCCTTTGCCAAATTTAGGGGGTGGTAGTATTGGAAGTGAGCAACTACTCATTATAAGCGTTGCTATAGTATTTGTTTGGCACGAGTGGAATATGATGTTGAAGATGCAGTTTACAAGGATGAAACAAATTGACATGTGTTTTCACGTTCATACAATAAAGTTTACAATGATTGCTCAGAAATTACAACAGTATTGATGGAAAAGCAATAAATGAAAGTAATTAAAGAAAAAGAAACAAGTTAGTTTCAAATAAAGACATTAAACAAAAGCAATAAAAGAAAGCAATAAAGTCACATATAGCATGCAATGGTAAAAGCCTAAAGAAGTCCCCAGCAGAGTCGCCATGCTGTCGATGCCCCTTTTTTTCCTCGCGGAATCGGGTTCACGACATTTGGGAAGACAACTCTTTTCCCACATTGGGAATTGGGTTTTTTGAGAGTTTGGAGAGTCGCCACCTAATGATTATAGTGCATTAGGACACTTTTAGAAGAATTAAAGATGCAGACCAGAGTTTTGGGTAAGGGCTTGAAATTATCTCGAGGGGAAGGTGTTAGGCACCCCTCAAGATCCACTAGTGTGGTTCCCGGCCATGCTACAATTGTGACTTTAGATGTAAATGTAAATAAACAAGTATAAGAAGCACAAAAGGTTAAAAGAAGTGCTGAATTTTAAAGGAGCAATTTTTGTAAAAAACGTGCAAGTAGAGGAAAAGGTCAAGTACTTAGTGCAAATAATCTGAAAGATCATGCGAGAAGCAGAAATTGAAAATGCAATAGCTTTAAAGATTCAGAAAATTTTGTTAAACTAATAAAGAAGGAGAAAGGGGTCCTAGGTTTTATAAATTACATGGATCATTGGCACAACACTGGTACTCAGTTGTACGCGGAGTGTTATCGTGTAATCATCATCTCCATGTCTACCCTTCCCACCCCGTTAAGGTATTAAAGCGCGGAACGGTATCGTTTACTTATCGCATGCTACTACCCGTCCCAATCCTATTAGTCCCGGGGTATTAGGACTTCTAATCCTAAAGGAGAAGAAAGGGATGGGGGCCTTTGTGGAGTTTAAAGGATAAAATTCTAGCTCGACATTCAAAACAAGTATCAAGTAAAAGGGGAGGACAAGAAAGCATACAAGGCTCAAATTAACCCCAGAAGTCAAACAATCATTTAGCTTAGCATGCCTTGACAAATACTGATTTGGTCTTAGATTAAGTTAAGCAACGAGCGGACTGGTTCAACACATGTATTTAAACAGAGAGTCTGCATTAGGCAACTCGGATACAGTTGTCAGGGACTGACCCAATTCATTTATTAGCCAACCTTTGTTTATGAGTTGAAATAAAAACCTAGGCGTAGGATCTATTAATTTCAGGAAAAAGATGCAAAGAGTTACCGGTAGTTTCAGAAAAGATACAAGTTGATTTTAGAAAAAAGAATTATCAGTTTAAACAAAGAGAAAAGATGCAAACCAATTTTAGAAAAGAGTTACCAGTTGTTTCAGAAAAGATGTAGACTGATTAAAAGGTTTACGAGTTTCGGGGGAGTGCAGATTGGTTATAGGAAAAAGGTTTACAAATTTTAACGGGTTTCAGAAGTAAAAAATTACCAGTTTTAGTAATGACACTAGTTCCAGCAATCGATACTGCTTAAGAACGAATGATGCTATTAAAGACGAGGTTTCCTATAGGCATGCTTTCTATACGTTTCCGATTTTAACACCCTTTCATGACATTAATAGGAGTCTTATACACATGATGTCTATATGCAACTTTGTTATTAAGCCGATAAACGGTTTGCCTAATGACATTTGTATATGCAGAAATGCAAGAGCCTATAGACATGATCTCTATATGTGTCATTACAGAACATGAATGTTAAATCCTATAGACATGCTTTCTAGGTGATTTTTGCGGTATTAAGCGTTAAATCCTATAGGCATGGTCTCTATGTGATTGAATCAGTATTAAAGACCCTATAGGCAGGACTTCTAGTTAGAATAAAAATCCTAACTCATGATTTCTACCATTTGGATGCAAAAAAAGTAAAGACCCCTCCCACACCCTATTACTATACTCCCCGAGTTTCATACAAAATTATTACAATACAATGAATCAAACTGGAAATTAAAAGATACATCAAAGGCTAACAGCTAGATCCGAGTAGCCTAATTCAACCTTAATGTCTAATAACATGCGATTGAGCCACTTCCGGGATCCAGATTTCCAAAGCCTTCTCTTTATCCAAGGTGTTTCAAAGTTCCAAGGAATCTCAGGGATTCCAGGCATTGCTTACACCCAGGATACTACCAGAATTAGAATAGTGCAGTGTGGAAGAGCTAGCTCTCATGCATCCAAGTTCAGAGGGAGCTCAGGGGCTCCCAAAGCATGGCTTACAAGAGAGGGGCAGAACTTATAGCTAAGAGTAAGTGCAAAGTGAAAGGGGAATTGGGGAGCCATGATAGGTGGTTGTCATACCTAGCTACAAAGTAGGCTGGCACACCCCTGACCACTTGTTTGGTTGAACAAGTTAGGAGCAGACCTTTTTTAAGGTCAGACCAAAGTCTAGATAGTGATTAGGACACTATCAGACCCCAGTCCAAGGCTCAGACACATAAAAGGGGAAAAGGGAATGGGCATTGATTGAGTTTGGGATTCAAAGAATCCAGTTCAGGATCATAGACAGCAAATTGGATTGTTGTTATGTCCTGAACCATAACTCACATACAAAGGGTAAAGGGTAAGGGGATTCACATAGGCACAATAAAGACAAAGTTGCAGAAAAACAGTAAAGGAAAACATAACAGAACTAGGATGTGAAACACATAGTGGAGGAGAAGTATTTAAACTAAGATGGACATACCAGTTGCAAAGTAAGAGAATAGCAGAGTAACCACAGCAAGCAAACAGCAGAAACAACTCAGGTTTTCAGCAGAACACATGAAGATTCAAGGAGAGCTTAAAGGGTATTTCAGAAAGCAAAGAGGAGAAGTACACAGAACTAGTCTGTGTATTTGAGAGAAGAAGGGAGTAGAAAGCAGATTGCCTATTATTACTTGATTGTTACTTACTCGTTGTTACTGCCCTTTTGAAAAGGGGAGGGCTGAGCCCTTTATATAGTTTTGAAAACAGGTGAGGTAGGCACAAAGGTATAAACATAGAAATTAATCAAATTAGTATCAATTAGGGTAGATAGACTCCTTTAATTAAGGGTCTAGTTCAGACGACTAAGAAGGAAGAGAGAATCAGTTTATTAAGGCTAAATTAAGGTAAAGAGACCATATGGTACACAAATAAGGTCACATACACAATTGGATATTTAAGGAAAGAGGGCACAGTAGTAAGAATAAGGTATAAGTTTAAAAATCAGTCAAAGGATCTCAACTCTAGTTGTAAATCACAAAGAGACTGAGATAATTAAGGAAGTAAATAATTCAAACGTTGGTACAAAATCACAGAAGATACAGGATCAATTATTTAAGGAAAACATCAGTAAGGTAAAAGAGGTTCAATCAAGAGAAATTAGTGACGAATTTCTTAGCCTGATGAAAGGAATTTCGAAAATAAAACTTTGAAAGGGAAGCTTATATATAAGCATGCAGTTCAAAACAAAGAAGAACAATGAGAGTTTTTTCCATAATCATAGTCAAATAAGTTCACAAGTTCGATTAGACTCGTCATGAGTCTGTAAACCTAGGGTTTCAGAGTGAAACCCTAGTGTCTTTCACTTCAAAGAAAAGAAAACCCCCTAAATCTGAGCGTTTCACATGGAGTCAGAGGTGAGGGAATCGTTCAAAGTCACAGAGATAGGCAGATATGCACAAACAGAAGTAAGAGGAAATTACGAGTTTTAAGACGAAGGTAAGAAAGAGCATGATCAACGGAACTCAGAAACAAAGTCAAAGCATGAGCTTAAACACATAAGCAAAAGCGAGTCAATAACCTAGGCTAACATGTGAACAAAAGAGGTAAAAGAATCTCCGTAAAAGATCCAGTAAGAAACACAAGAGCAGGCTTGAACATAACAAGGAATAAAACAACGAGCATGAACACACATAAAAAGAGTAAAAGAATCAGAAACATTTAGAAACCATTTTCAGAAAACCCTAAAAATAGGATTCGAACAGTTTTGAAAAGGGAAAATTGGGGAAAAACTCTAAAATGGCACACACAGCGTAGATCTAGCATAGATCTAGACGAATAAGCGAAAAAGGAACCTCGATTAGGCTAGGGTTTCTGAGAACCCAAAAGGACGAGAAGGCTTGGAAGTCTCGAGAATGGTTCTGAGCTAGCAAGGTCGAATCCAGGCTCGACAGGCTGAGATATGCCGGAGCAAAGCCGGAAATGGCCAAAGAAACTCGAATCGGCCAGGGTCTGGATGAAGACCTTCGAGGTCTAGCCTCAAATCTTCAATGAGCAAGCGTGTGAGAGCAGGAGATGGTGGGTGGAGGTTGTCCATGGCTAGATTAGCCATGGATTCTGGAGGTAGGTGGATATTAGGGTTTTAGAGGTTGAGAGGGTTCGAGAGAGACGAGAGGAACCAGAGGCGGCGGATTTGGAGAATGGGGATAGGGTTAGGGTCGTTTGGGAATTAAAATGTTAAGTAGGAAATGTGGCAGTTGATCAAAAATGATCAACGGCCTGGATCAAAAGGGAGCCGGGCGGGTAAAAATAAACGGGCCGTGGGTCGGGTTAATTAAGAAATTAGGTAAGGAATTTTTGGGTCTGATTTGGGCTTAAGATTGAGGTTAATTTCGGGCTAAAATTGAAATGCAAAGGGCTAACTCTTAAATAGCCACTTTTCTCTTGTTTTAATTTATAAAAAATAGCAAAATAATTTATGGAAATAAATCATATGTGATAAAATAATTAATTATACATAATTATCAAATTAAAAATACTGGAGTCAATTTTATAAATATAATTACAATTGAATCTTTAAAGAGCCTAGTATTGCAATTATATGCAATTTAGTTTTAAAAACTACCAAATGAATTTGTAAAAATATGCAAAAATCATGTTAGCTATGTTTTGATGTAAATATGAGAATAAAATAAATCGTTCACCAAAATGGCAAATTTTGGGAATAATTATTGGATTTTATGGTATAAAAATAGGCAATAAATTGGTTTAAAAATCATCAAAAAAATATCAAAACTCATGGGTGTGCTTATTTATGCACAAATATGCTATTTTGGAAGTATTTTGGGTACGAAAAATACATAGGGAAAAATTGGGTATCAACAAGAGTTTATCTTTTTCCTTCTTTTTATTAGAAAAATATCTTATGGCTCTCTCTCTCTACAAAGATTACAATGGATTAGGGAAAAGTTGGGACTTGCAAGAGCTCTAGACACATGCAATAGCATATGTAATCAACTGTTTAAGTACAATGGAGATTACAGTAACAATGAACAGATGATTTACTTCAGAGGAAGAGAACGAACTTCATATATTATTTTTCCACTCAGTTTAGAGATTAAATTTGAAATTATACTTGTTTGTCTCCGTTTTTGTGAAACTATTTTTCAAGCAACAGCAAAAACGTTTTGGAAGGATTTGTGTGAATATGGAATTAGGAAACATTGAGGGTATATGCACGAAGGTAGTTAAGTAATTAGTGTATTGAGGGGTAATTATGTAATTTGTGCATTAGTTAGTTTAGTCGGATGTATATCAATACTGTAACTTTGCTTTTAATAAAATAGTATTCATTTTCCCCAGCTCAACTACCTTTCTTCTCTCTTCTAGCTGCGACTAAGATCAAGCCTGAGTGCATCCATGGCTGCCTTCGACATGGTATCAGAGCCACTAGAGAAGATCTGAACACATCTCTCGAGTACTCGATTACAGAGCTAGAGCTCAGTTAGAAGATAATCGATCTCTCAAAACTCTGGCATTTGTGATTTCTTTTTGCAATTAGGTTTTCTTCGAGTCAGAAATGTGGGGAAAAAATTGATCATATGCATCTGTTGTTCGTGCATCCATCATATACTCCGAGCACAGTTCGAATTCCGATTCAGCTCAAAGGATCTGAGAACTATGTCTTGTGGCGGAGATCCATGAATATTGCACTCCAAGCCAAGCGAAAGCTAGGGTTCGTTAATGGTGAATACACCAAGACCTCATTTCCAGCAGCATTGTAGGACGATTGGGAAACTTGTAACACTATAGTCCTTTCATGGATTACGAATTTGGTATCACCCGATCCACTTAGTGGAATAGTGTATGCATCGAATGCCCAGGCTATGCGGAAGGATCTTCGTGAGAGGTTTGACAAAGTCAATCAAATGAGGATCTATCAACTACATAGGGAAATTGCAACAATATCTCAAGGTACTGATTCTGTTTCCACATATTTCACGAAATTGAAGGAGTTTTGAGGAGAGTTCGATGCAATAGTGCCACCTCCTAGATCTGTGAAGGACTACGTTGAGCACCAAAGTCAACGGAGGCTGCTCCAATTTCTAGGAGGTCTAAATGACTCGTATAGTCAGGCAAGACGTCAAATTCTTATGAAATCTACTAAACCTAGTCTAAAGCAGGCATATGCTATGGTTATTTTGGATGAGACTCAGAGAGGATCGTCAGGGAATAACTTCTCAGGTCCCAACTCACTAGTGGAAGAAAATGACATTACTGCACTTTGGAGTGCTAAAGGACCTCAGATGGAGAAACCTAGAAAAAATTTCAATATACAGTGTGAATTTTGTATAATGAAAGGACACAACAAAAAGAATTGCTATCAATTGATTGGGTATCCAGCAGACTTCAAAGTCAGAAAGAAGCAAGTGGCTAATTCAACACACTTTGGTAACTCTCCACAATTAGGCAATTATGCACAACATCAAGGCATGGGAAACAACCCAGGAAATGGACATACATGTCATGGAGCTACACGAACATTAGGTCCAGATGTTGATCATACCAATGCAGAGTACACATGAACGACTGCAAGTTATGCAGGTCCAGATAGAGATGAGTCTCATGCATACACAACAGGATTGAAAATGCTAATGCTATTAACCCCAAAAAAAGTATGACCAAATTATGAAAATGCTTCTGAAAGATGATGCACCCGAACCAACAACTAATACAGCATGTATAACTGGTCCTCTCATGCTTGCAAATATAGCTAGTGGAACTAATTCTACTAACAGTAAAATAATTATAAGTTGATAGTAGATAGAGGTGCAACATATCACATGGTTTCAAATAGTAAAATGATTTCTAATCCTAAAGAGCAGAATAGATGTGTTGGTGGAAAAATTCATTTACCAAACGGGATAGCTTGGCTATTTCTTGTGTAGGAAGTTCTGAGTTAGATCAAGGAATTATATCTGATGTGCTATGCATCCCAGGTTTGAAATATAATCTACTATCAGTGTCAAAACTCACTAGGGAATTGAATTGTTGTATGATGTTCTTTCCTGATTTTTGCCTAATGCAGGACCTTCAGACTAGGAAGGTAAATAAGACTGGTAGGTTGAAACTATATCTCTACTATTGACCTCACAGTGATAAAGATAGGATTCAAGCCTCAGCAGTACTATGTGTGACCAATGAAGAAGAGCTATGGCATAGGAGACTTGGCAACATTCCACATAAGGGTCTACAGCAAATGCACATAATAAAGCACAAGAATTTTCTTAGCAATAATGTTTGCCCTATTTGTCCTTTGGGAGAGCAAACAAGACTTCCTTTTCCAAAAAGTACTAGTATAGCTTCTAAAGCAGTTGATTTGATACATGGTGATGTATGGGGCCCTTATAAAACCCCTAACTATGATGGGAATAGATATTTCCTCACTTTAGTAGATGACTATAGTAGAATGGTTTAGATTTTTCAGCTCAAGCTTAAAAGTGATGTATCCACTGTAATAAAGGATTTCATGAATCTTGTAAAGACTCAGTTTAACAGTATAATAAAGGTGTTCAGATCAGACAATGGGACAAAGTTTTTTAATTCCCATTGCACAGATTTGTTTAAGGCTGCAGGTATTGTCTATCAAAGATCATGTGTCTATACACCCCAGTAGAATGGGGTGGTAGAGAGGAAGCACAAGTAGATTCTTGAGGTTGCCAGGGCTATCAGATTCCAGTGCAACATTCCACTGAAGTTCTAGGGCCTTTGTGTGAAAAATGCAGTCTACTTGATTAATAGGATTCCATCCACTGCATTAGCAGGGAAGTCTCCTTTTGAAATGTTTTATGGTCAACCACCTCAACACCTCAGGGTACTAGGAAGTATGTGCTTTGCCACTGTCACTGATCGAAGTGACAAATTTAGAGTTAGAGCAGAACCAACAGTACATATGGGATACTCTTCTAGTCAGAAGGGTTATAGGCTATACAGTCTTGCTAATAAAAATTTTTTTGTCAACAAGGATGTATCTTTCAAAGAACACATTTTCCATTCAAGACAACAATAACCATAAGTAAGAAACCTATTGTTGAGCAGTTCGTTGATGTTGATGATGCATTCTTCATAGATCCAACCCCAGAGGTTTTAGAAACAGCTCTTGATTCAGAAGTTGCACCTCAACCCTCTCCTGAGGTCTCCTCTGCTCTTGATTCTGCTGTTATTTCTCCTGAGGCCTTACAACAGCCTTACCCTTCTCCTACAGTAGTGATGGCACCCTCAGCTGTGGCTCCTTTACATGACATGCCAGAAGAGGGTCCAAGGAAGTCTGCTAGGACCTTTAAACCACCTGGGTGGATAAATGATTTTGTGCATGGGATGCCAAAAACTGGTCCTTTAACTGCTCTGGGATCCAGCTACCCTATGTCTGCCTACATGTCCTATGCTGCATTGTCCCCAGCTTACTTCAAGGCACTTTGCTCTTTCTCAACTGTTATAGAACCAACTTCCTATGTTGATGCTCTTCAGGATCCAAAATGGATTGCTGCCATGGATAGAGAGTTGCAGGATTTGCAGGATAACCACTCATGACTTTAGTTCCCTTACCAGCTGACAAGAGGGCTATATGGTGTAAATGGGTGTATAAGGTGAAATATATTGCTAAATGAGAGGTGGAAAGGTATAAAGCTCGATTGGAGGCCAAAGAGTACACACAACTAGAGGGGCTTGACTATCAAGAGACCTTCTCTCCTGTAGTGAAAATGGGCATAGTGAGAACTGTCTTGTCCTTAGCCGCTATGAAAAGTTGGAAGCTGCAGCAAATAGATGTCTTTAATGCTTTCCTTCAAGGTGATTTACTGGAAGTGGTGTACATGACTCCACCCCTGGTTCTGACTTGGTCGCCATTCTTATCTATGTGGATGACCTCTTAATCACTGGCTCCTCTTCGCAGTTGATTTATTAGGCTAAACTATGCTCCAGCATCACATCAAGATCAAGGACCTGGGGAGATAAGATATGGCACGACCCAAAATCTACTATTGGTCGTGATGGCGCCTAACGTCGCCGTCAGGCAAACCAACGGTAAATTATCACATTAGTTGTTCATTTTATTACTTTCGCAATCATAAATTTTAATAAGGAAGGAAATCCACACTTTTAAATACACGGGAACGTAGTTAATAATATATAAATTCGTAAGCATCAACTAGCATATCTCAAAACGCGGTGTTACAAGTGCATGAGCATTTACTAGGGAGTACAATAATAATACAACATCTGTCTGGAATGTAAATAAGACAGAACAAAGTAAATGGTAGGATGAAGACTCTGTGGGCTGCGATGCGCAACCTGGAGTGCAGCTCACCGTAAAGTCTCCTTAGCAGCTGCGCCTATGCACTAAGATGACCTCCAAATGAATATGTCGGATCCTGCACGTTTAGTGCAGAAGTGCAGCATCAGTACGTAAATCAACGCGTACTCGGTAAGTATGTAGCCTAACCCCGGAGAAGTAGTAACGAGGGGTCAACATCGACACTTACTAGAGGTCTAATAAAGCAATATGGTAAGTTATAAGCAGATGTAAAGCACAACAATAATAATGGGGTAAAACTGTAAATCACATAATCTTCTAAAAATTTCTTTTAAAGGTATAAATCTCTCAGTCTCATATTTTATCTAAACAGCTCAGATATATCAAGTACTAGAATTAGACGGATAGGGAAATACTATATGAGGTGCCGGGCATCAGTGAAAGGATAGTCTCGTGAATATTCTGACTAATAGCGATATAACGCACTATTATACCGAGGTCGTACGGCCCGATCTAGAATAATGTGTACACTGCCGGGGGTCGAGCGGCACGAACCATAGATAAATCTATTATACAGCCGAGACATTTGGCCGGCTCAACAAGAAAGGAAGGAATTCATCGAATTACGAGACACGTGCTTACGATACAGTACATGAGGACAAAGTAAATATAACCTTTACTGTTTCTCAAATAACCTGCCAACAACTCAAGGCGATAAGGCGCAGCATATATATATATATATATATATATGTATATATATATATATATCAATTTCAGTTACGAATCCAATTAATTAAGCCAGCAGAATGAGTTCATATAATTCAAATATTACATGATGAAGTCCTAGGTCTAACCGGACATAAACATGTTTTAGCTACGTACGGACTCTCGTTACCTCGTGCATACGTAGCACCCACAACTAGTAACACATAACAATTACATCGCCTAGGGGGTAGTTTCCCCCTTCACAAGATTAGAAAGGAGACTTACCTCGCTCCGAAGTTCCAAAACCTGCTCCAACGTCACTCTAACACCTCAAACTGATGTTCGTCGCTCCGAAACTAGTCAAACAATATGCAAACCAATAAAAATATACTCTAACACTCATAACAAAATCAATTTATAACAATTTTCCAACTCCGCTCGGAAAGTCAATAAAGTCAACCCTCAGAGCCACATGCTTGGATTCCGAAAATCTTCGAAGATAAACTTTATCCATGACACAACGAACTCAAATATATGATTAATTCCCAATTCCATGTCCAATTTCGTGGTCAAATTCCAAAATTATCAAATTCTAGGTTTTCCACCAAGATCCCAAATTTCTACAATTTCCATGTTTAAACACATATATAAACCATGTATTTAACTCATAATGTGAAGAAATCACTTACTTAGTGATGGGTGACGAAGAAGCTCCTTCAAAATCTCCCCAAGCTCGGCTCCTATGGAAGATTTGAGATAAAATGAGGTAAAACACATTTTTGAAAATTTATACACTGCCCAGGTGACCTTCTTCGCGAACGTGGCACTGCCCTCGCGTTCGTGAAGGTCAACAAACTCAGGACCAAAAACTCTTCTTCGCGAACGCGGTGCTTCACCAGGCTGCTCTATGCGAACGTGAGGCAGGGCTCACGATCACGAAGACCAAAGTAGCCACTGGACCAACTCCTTCATCGCGAACGCGAACGTCCAGTCGCGAACGTGAAGCTTTGCCTCCCAACCCATCGCGAACGCATGACAACAGTCAC
Organism: Nicotiana attenuata; assembly: GCF_001879085.1. Classification (NCBI taxonomy): domain Eukaryota; kingdom Viridiplantae; phylum Streptophyta; class Magnoliopsida; order Solanales; family Solanaceae; genus Nicotiana; species Nicotiana attenuata. The sequence goes on from NW_017670456.1 coordinate 15,917, forward strand.
GAACACGAAGTACCAAATCTCAGCTGTCAAAATCCTTCTTCGCAAACAAGTGAGTCTCTTCGCGTTCGCGAAGACACACGTTTGGGAAGAACAAAACCAGACTCCACCTACCAACAACAACAAATCCTCCAAATTTGGTTTAAAACCATCCCGAAACACACCCGAGGCCCCCGGGACCCCGTCCAATCACACCAACCAGTTCCATAACATAACACGGACCTGCTCGAGGCCTCATATCATACTAAACAACATCAAAACTACGAATCAATGATCGAAACCTTCTTTTAAACTTTCAGCATTCAAACTTAGACGAACGCGTCCGAATCGTACTTAAACATTCTGGAATGACACCAAACTTTACGCACAAGTCACAAATCATGATACGAACCTATTCCAAGACTCGGAACCCCAACGGACATCGATATCTCCAAAATCCACCTCAAACCACAGTTAGAAAATTTTAAAACCTTCGAAATGCCAACTTTTCACAATAAGAGCCGAAATGCTCCCGGGCGACCCGATACTCAACCCGAACATACGCCCAAGTCTGAAATCCTTATGCGAACCTATTGGAATCTTCAAATCTCGATTCTGAGGTCGTTTACTCAAAATCCAAACCTTAGTCAATTCCTGCTACTTAAAGCTTCTGAAATTAGTTTTTTCCTTCCAAATCAACTTCGAACTTACCAAAATACAATTCCTACCACATGTACAAGTCGTAATACATGAACTGAAGCTACTCAAGGCCTCAAATTGCCGAACGACGCGCTAGAGCTCAAAACGACCTGTCAGGTCGTTACATTCTCCCCTACTTAAATTTATGTTCGTCCTCGAACGTGCTAAGAACTGTCCCGAGGTTGCCCAAAATCACTGTTTAATGCCTCGTTCACCTACCTGTGCCACCATAACACAGAACCTTAGCTCGAGCCAGATTGAGGATCCTTCCTTTTTTATTGCCAAAAAGCCTTAGAACCAGGTTCCAACATCCAGAATTACTACACACTGTACCAAAACATGATCATGCACCTTTTGTTGAAATCACACCACACCACAAATTCGCATGCCAATAATAACATCCTCCGACCATAATATCTGCAATTTTACGAATCCGATGCCCACAATACGCCTTATAACATATGTAAGCCCTGCTCCAACTCTCGCCATACTGCCATGACGAAAGAGATGTGAAGAAACTCATAACCACCTACTGAATAAACAAATCATGGAGCCTCTCCTCCTGACAAGAACCATTACCTAATTCTGAACTGAATAACAATATATTCTCTTTAATATACCCCTACATAACTCCGATCGCACTGTTCTCAGGTCCAATAATCTCGTCTCACCCAGTATAAGTTGCTCAGATAATAAGCCACCTCAAATACTAGCCAAGATCTCATATGACGCCATCAATACGCCAATAAGCTAGGACTTGAATATGACACATAGGGAAGTATTAATTCTGGAAAAGAACTAGCCAGCCCGCGTAGCGAATAAAATAGCCAAACAGATGCTACGAACCTTTCTCAGAGAATGAGAAACAAAATACGCAGAAATAAGTATATGGAACCGTACTCAATATCTCATTCTTGCGGCGTGCAACCCGATCCACACATGGTACCATTGCAGCGTGCAACTCGATCCAAACAACATACCCGTGGCGGCGTGCCACTCGATCCACACATAACAATAAATAAGGAAATACTCATCAAGCCATAACTCTTATAACTACAAAACACCGAATATCAACCACAAACACGCCAAGTGCATAATATAACCATGGGGAGACAGACAGAGCCATACACCACAATACCCAAGCACGACTAAGGTGCAATAAATGACCTACATCTCGAGAGCCATCTTGTTCATGTAACAACACAAGCTATACAGGGTCGACAACACATGTGCGAACAGTCAAGCCATCTCATAACCCACATGGCACAATAGAGTATTAGATGGAACACCTAACAATGGGAATAACATCTAACACTCGAAAACTCCTCCTTAAGCAATGCTATGCTGAATGAGCACATCTGACCTAATGTAGAGCACACATTCAAATTTGACCCATCAACGGACCTCAAGCTGATTTGATCATCCCATACTGGGCCAACGACCTTTCAAGGATCCATAATGGCCCCATTCCTGATAGACACGAGAAGCCGTCCACTCGGACCAACTCTTACAGTTCACAACTAAATAACTAGAGTTCCCTTCAAGCATAAACTTTCACATTAGCGATAGTACCAAAATATCTATACTTGGTTTCAAATTTTCAATCCTTAACAATCAAGTGGCTAACATGTCACACTTATACAAATCTTCCCGTGGGATACGCTCCCACGACCTTCCTCACCAGGTTGCAATGTCTGCACATCCATACACCAACCGTAATAATTCAGTAAAGCAAATCAAGAATCCGCGAACCAATATGCAACGCCTCTTACACAGGACACCGCTCTCAGGTGACACTAAAGAAAATGCCAGCTTACTCTGAACATCTGAATTCTTCTCTGCTCATCCGAGCTAGTGACGTTCTTATCAATACTGAGCCGCAACCTTGATCCTCAACTTCTAATTCCCATGCCGCTCATTTCACCTATCATGCCGCAATTTGAGAGTACAAGAATTCATCATAACCCCTGGACTACTAAGTAGAATAACACTTCATCGGCTAGAAACCTTTCATTTAACTCAATCCGGAAGAGCCATTGCAATACCTAACTGAATTCCCATAACCGCAGAAAATACAAACCTCAAGTCATGGTCAAAATTGCCATAACTCTTCCGGAGTCCATTTACATGACAAGGCCAAATGAATCAAATACCTCCCAAATCAATCAATTATGGTGGCTGTCAAGATCGAACGTACAACCACAAACCACTTGTATAACTTAGCACACCGAAGGAACTGATCATTGCCACAATCTTGCTGATTCAAACCATTACTAGCCGACCTAACTTCTTCCAATTTACTCTTGACTTGCCTTAGATATAATAATAGCTTCATTCAAAACATAATGTAACCCAACAACACTCATCCCGAGTGACCCAAATTCATGAGACCACATCGTCTGAATACTCATGAACCATCTCATACCCTCCTCAAGCGCACAATAACATCTCTAAATGGTACACCCATTCTGCAAGTCTTTCCGCGAATTCGAAGCTATTTCTCCCATTTCTCCAATACTGCACCGCAGACTCCATGATAACATAGAAACACTCCAAGTCCCTTTTATAACCCACTACAGAACCTCGATTCGTAACCACATAATGGACCCGAAATCCTTAGACACTGTGCTTTAATTCTTGAACCCACTAGAACCGTTGTTGAGAGTCACCCATTCTGACCTGGTCCCGAATACAAACAACTCCAACGCTTTGTTAGCACATGAACACTAGCTCAAAGAAGCAACCGTATGAATTCCTTTCCTTGTACATCACTTCCACACGAAGCATAAACTCCGAGTCTTCTCAAAACCCGCACATGAATCGATAAGGCAAAATTAAACACACATTCATCAAGTTCTTTGCTCGAATTTCCCCTGATATTCCCTTTTCTTAGTCATAAAGGATCCACTAATGTATCGATAACCAGAAATCGCACAAGCAGACAACTACGTGATCCACTCGTAGACGTTGGGCTCCCCTACTTAGCTTTGAGCTGCAATCACATAAATGTAGAACCTATAATGATTCATCCTTTTCAATTACCGTGATCTCACACCGATAACCCTTCAAATTCCTTGAAATCTCTTCCTAAACTATTCCTGAACATTCTGAATTATCAGCCACGATCGCATATTCGACCTTCTGTCGGGTAGTAATTATGACTTTTAGTAGAAACTTTATCAAAATCACGCAATCGCTAACCTGCTCACAGGAGATACCCCACTTGTTGAATTCCATATCGACATCTTCCAACGACGTTGCACCGGGTACAACTACCACGAAATCAGTAAACCCTCCTGAGCCCATGCTCGTCCACCTGTTGTACTAGTCTGTTCATTCCCCATTGACATCAACTGAAAGTCCAACAATACATTCCAAACTCGAAGTCATGTTGCATCCAAAAATGATAATCAAGCCTTCACACCCCTCTTCATTTCAAGCAAACTCCTCTTTTCCATATTCAATCTTCCTCAGCACAGTAGCCACCATCCCAAATAAAATCCGTAGACCTAGTCACTCCCTACCATGATTCCCAAATCGCACTAAACTTCCTCAAGGTATATGACGATTCTACCACAGAATCCATGTTCTACTCTACCACTCCCATTTAGGTTAAACCATCTCCTTTAAGCAACTTCTCGACCTCTGCTTTTCATACTTGACCTGCTAGAAATTCAACCGCCACAAGACACCTCCCCCCATGTCCTTCCTCATTCTTCGCTGCCCAAATGTTGCCTCAAATCAAAATCCTTACCTGTAGACCTGAACTAATAAATTGCTACCAACTCTAAGCCTCCTAGAAGATCATCCTTCTCGAACCATCAACATTAGAAACACCAACTTGATTCTGACATCGCTACACACCACCTTCTCTTACAATCGCTTCTCAGGCACTATTTCACAACACCCTGCCCCGAAGGCAGTTCCAAGAAGACCATAAAACCGGCAAGCCTTAGTGCGTTCAAACAAGGACGACGACACCATATCACAAATGAGAATTCCACCACGCTTAAAAATATCAAGTCTCGTTACTCCATCAACCAAAGCCTGAACATCCATAGTCCGATTGCCTTTCCTCCGCTGGAATTAAATGTCGAACCTCTAAACCATGCACTGCGAAGTCCTCCTTTCGAGTCATTAAGTGCCTCGACACGTAAACAAGTACCCTACCATTACACCAATAGTGTGCGATAACAATGCATGAACATCATAGCAATCTGTGCATAGCCTCAAAACCATCAGAAATACAGATACTGAGTTGAAACGATAGAACATCCTTCTGCAAGGGGACGATAATATCCTGTCTGAATACGCAGAGAAAAATACCCTGCACCACATCTGCAGTGCCGCTATAACTCCTCGATGCCCAATTGATAACAAGCGCCCCATGTCGCGCAAGATTGAGTAGGAAGGAAATAAAGGCACAAGCCTCAAAGGAATAAATCGCATGATGAGGAATCAAGAAGGGAAGTGCTCCTAATAGCCCTGTAGCCTCTCGAAGATAAGTACACAGGTCTCCGTACCGATCCGCAAGACTCTACTAGACTTGCTCATGACTCGTAAGACCCAAGTGAACCTAGAGCTCTGATACCAAGCTGTCATGGCCCAAAATCCACTATAGGTCATGATGACACCTAACGTCGCCGTTAGGCAAGCCAATTATGAATTATCACATTAGTTGTTCATTTTATTATTTTCATAATCATAAATTTTAATAAGGAAGGAAATTTGCACTTGTTAATCCACGGGAACGTACATAATTAGTAGTGTATAAAAGAAATGAAAGGCGATAATAATATATAAATCTGTAAGCATCAACTAGAATATCCCAAAACTAGATGTCACAAGTGCATGACCATTTACTAGGGAGTACAATAGTAATACAACATCTGTATGGAATGTTAAAGACAGAACAAAGTAAATGGTACGAGGAAGACTCTGTGGGCTGCGATTGCGCAGCCTAGAATGCAGCTCACCATAAAGTCTCCTCAGCAGCTGCGCCTACGACGCGCCAAGATGACCTCCAAATGACATGTCGGATCCTGCACGTTTAGTGCAGAAGTGCAGCATCAGTACGTAAATCAACGCGTACCCAGTAAGTATCTAGCCTAATCCGGAGAAGTAATGACGAGGGGTCGATATAGACACTTACTAGACGTCCAATAAAGCAATATGGTAAATTATAAGCAGATGTAAAGCACAACAATAACAATGGGGTAAAACCGTAAATCCTATAATTTTCTGAAGATTTCTTTTAAAGGTATAAATTTCTCTGTCTCGTATTTTATCTAAACAGCTCAGATATATCAAGTGCCAGAATCAAACGGATAGGGAGATACTATATAAAGTGCCAGGCATCAGTGAAAGGATAGTATCGTGAATATTCTGACTACTAGCGATATAACGCACGATTATGCCGAGGTCGTACAGCCCGATCCAGAATAATATGTACACTACCGAGGGTCGAGCGACACAAACCATAGATGCATCTATTATACTGCCGAGGCATTCGGCCCGCTCCACAAGAAAGGAAAGAAATCATCAAATTACGAGACACGTGTTTACGATGTACATGAGTACAAAGTGAATATAACCTTTACCGTTTCTCAAATAACCTACCAACAACTCAAGGTGATAAGGCAATATATATATATATATATATATATATATATATATTGCTAAATCAATTTCAATATAAATTCAATTAATTAAGCCAACAAAATCAGTTCAAATAATTCAAACATTACATAATAAAGTCCTAGGTCTACTCGGGCATAAATATGCTTTTGCTACGTACGGACTCTCGTCACCTGGTACGTACATAAAATATAACAACTACATCACCTAAGGGGTAGTTTTCCCCTCACAAGGTTAGACAAGAGACTTACCTCGCTCCGAAGTTCAATAACCGGCTCCAGCGCCACTGTAACAGCTCAGACCGATGCCCGTCGCTCCGAAACTAGTCAAACAATGTGCAAACCAATAAAAATATACTCTAATACTCATAATAAATCAATTTAAAACAATTTCAAACTCCGCTCGAAAAGTCAATAAAGGGAACCCTCGGGCCCACATGCCCAGATTCTGAACATTTTCATGGTGTCAGTAAAGGCAACCCTCGGGCCCATATTCCCAGATTCCAAACATTTTCGAAGAAAATAAACTTTACTCATGACACCACGAACTCAAATATATGATTTATTCCCAATTCCATGTCCAATTTCATGGTCAAATTCTAAAATTATCAAATTCTAAGTTTTCCACCAAAATCTAAAAATTCTACAAATTTCCATGTTTAAATCCATATATAAACCATGTATTTAACTCACAATGTAAAGAAATCACTTACCTAGTGATAGGTGACGAAGAAGCTCCTTCAAAATTTCCCCAAGCTCGACTCCCATGGAAGATTGGAGATAAAATGAGCCAAAACCATTTTTTGCAAACTTATACACTGCCCAGGCGACCTTCTTCGCGAACGCGGCACTGCCCTCGCGTTCGCGAAAGTCAACAAACTCGGGAGCAAAAACTCTTCTTCGCGAACGCGAGGTTGGTATCGTGAACGCTGTTCTTCACCAGGCTGCTCTACGCGAACATGAGGCAAGGCCCGCGAACACGAAGACCAAAGCAGCCACTGGACCACCTCCTTCATCACGAATGCGAACATCTAGTTGCAAACGCGCTGCCTTGCCCCCAAACCCATCACGAACGCGTGACAACAGTCGCGAATGCGAAGTACAAAATCTCAGCAGTCAAAAATCCTTCTTCACGAACGCGTGAGTCTCTTCGCGTTCGCGAAGAACAAAACCAGACATTAGCTACCAATAACAGCAAATCCTCCAAATTTGGTCCGAAACTATCCCGAAACACACCCGATGCCCCCGGGACCCTCTCCGATCATACCAACCAGTTCCATAACATAACACGGACCTGCACGAGGCCTCTAATCACACCAAACAATATTAAAACTACGAATCAAGAATTGAAACCTTATTTTAAACTTTCAACATTCAAACTTAGACGAACGCGTCCGAATCATATTTAAACATTCTAGATTGACGCCGAACTTTACGCACAAGTCACTGAGCACGTTACGAACCTATTCCAAGACTCGGAACCCCAAACGGACATCGATATCACCAAAGACCACTTTAAACCACATTTAGGAAATTCTAAAACCTTCAAAATGCTAACTTTCTACAATACCGAAATGCTCCCGGGCGATTCGATACTCAACCCGAACATACGCCAAAGTCCGAAATCCTCATACGAACCTATTGGAATCTTCAAATCCCGATTCCGAGGTCGTTTACTCAAAAGCCAACCCTTAGTCAATTCCTCCAACTTAAAGCTTCCTAAATTAGAATTTTCTTCCCTAATCAACCTCGAACTTCCCAAAATCTAATTCCGACCACACGTACAAGTCGTAATACATGAATTGAAGCTACTCAAGGCCTCAAACCGCCGATCGGCGTGCTAGAGCTAGAAAACGACCGGCCAGGTCTTCACCCTTGACCTTATCACAACACTTGGTCTTGCAGGGTCCAAACGAGCTTACACACTTCTAGACACAAGCAAAAAGCTAACTAGTGCAAAGTATGATCAGACCGGCTCACATGGCAGTCTAAATGCTGATGAGTTGCTCAGTGATCTAAGGAGCTATCAGAAATTAGTTGGGAAGTTGTTGTACCTCACTATGACAAGGCCAAATATCAGCTATGTTGTTCAGAACTTGAGCCAGTTCATGCATAAGCCAAAGAAGTCACATATGGAAGGAACATTAAGGGTTCTAAGATTATACCTGAAGAGTGAACCTGGTTTGGGGATTCTATTGTCATCTCAACCCTCTAGCCAATTCACAGTATATTGTGATGCAAACTAGGCCACACGCCCAATGACTAGGAGATCAGTAAGTGGCATTGTAATAAAACTGGGTGATTATCTTATCTCTTGGAAGTCTAAGAAACAAAGTACTGTGTCAAGAAGCTCTGCAGAAGCTGAATATAGAAGTATGGCCAATGCAATAGCAGAAGTAGTCTGGTTGACATGATTGTTCAAAGAGTTGAACGTGGATTTGAAGCTTCCAGTGAAGCTGTATTGCGACAATAAAGCAACTATTCAAGTTGCTGCAAATCTCATTTATCATGAAAAGACCAAGCATATCGGATAGATTACCATTTCATTCAAGAAAAGATCCAACTAGGCCTCATTCAGACTGCACATATCTCTACAAACTAGCAGATAGCAGATCTGTTAACCAAAGGACTAGGGAAGGCACATCATGATTTTCTATTGTCCAAGCTGAGAGTGTACAACTTATCCACACTACACAGCTTGAGGGGGAGTATTGAGGGTATAGGCACGAAGGTAGTTAAGTAGTTAGTGTATTGAGGGGTAATTATGTAAGTTGTGCATTAGTTAGTTTAGTCGGTCAGTGAATGTATATTAATACTGTAGCTTTGTTTTTAATAAAACAATATTCATTTTCCCTAGTTGAACTGCCTTTCTTCTCTCTTCTAGCTGTGACTAAAGTGCATCCATGGCTGCCTTCAACAGGAAAGCATATTTATGATGCCTCGACCGCAAACAAAAAGCTTTTATATAAATCGAAACAAGCACATAATTTACATATCAAGCAAGATTTTATCTAAAGCAATGCAGAAATGATTCGTCAACTCTGATTAGCTAACTTAATCAAGCTGTTTGAGGGTCTCTTGATTGTAGTATTTCTTCATGGACCAAATGGATACTTTCTATAGGCTGTGTTGCTCTCAATTCCTCAGTAGAATTCTCACTTACGCGGACACTTTCTTCTTGGCTCACTCTCGAATCATTTCTTGTTTCACTTAAGTAGACATTCACATCACTATCTTGGCCATCTGCTGAACCAACTCTGCTCAATTGCACACTGTTTTGGGTTATATGATTCGCTCTCATCTCAAAGTTTAAACTGTTAACGGAATTCCCACTCTCTGGTACCAATATCATCTCTGCTAATTCAGCAGTTTCCGCGTTTATTACCTGCCTGCCACTTTCGCTAAATCGGCTACTTTCTCCTCCAGATATGGATCCACCAGCAGTAGCTCTGCATATTGGGCAAATGGAGATTTTCAAGAGCCACATATCCACGCATTCAGCATGAAAAGTGTGATTGCACTGAGGCAATAACCTGCACTTATCACCCACCTTGAGATTATCCAAACAAACTGCACATTCAACTGGACTAGTTCCCTTATCTTTGGACTGAAAAGCATAGGAAGGAAGCTTTTCTATATCCTCATGGGACATGCTGTTGCTCGCTAAGCTGCCTCTTTCCACTATGTTAGTAGTTCCAATTCCTCTTCTGTAAGCTCTCCCAACAATACAGACATGAATTAGGACCAGAATTCCAATCCCCACAAAGAGCAGTATCATTGATATCGCGATCGTCATGATTATATAACCTGCCTGGCTATGCTAATACATAGTTATTCATCTCATCTTTTGCTCCAACTGTAAGAAAATTATCTCAAGTAATGAAAACCAAGAACCAGTATAAGAGGATATTAATACATTGGCTCCTCAGGTTCAAGAGAAATGGAGTTCTAACATTCTTAAAGGCGCTGAAGATTGCGACTGCTGGAACGTATGGTTCTAGTTTTGTGCAGAAAAAGTCTTAAGCAATGAATAACTGGAGGCGCATGTTCCGTGGGGTTAAAGTTTATTTGACTTGTGGAGTTGGTGAGGAATATACAAACATTGTAGTTGTTGCAGTACATTAAAGTATTAATAAAGCTAGGACAGGAGAAACTTATCTATTTATCATATTCCTATCATTTCTTCGAATTAGGTCATTTGTTTGGAGTGTAGAATGACCACGGAAACCTACATTCAACGTCTTTGTAGGGCTGTGATGTATTTGGCTAATGAGCTTTTCTCAAAAAGCGCCTGTTCTCTGTAGTTTTCTATTTGTAGTTTCGTTCCGAAGTAGTTGTTAATTTAGACTATACTTGGACACAAGAAGGGAGGTTAAATTGTGTTTTGCCTGATTCTTGCATTTTAAAGAACCTGGTTCTTTGAACTAGTTCAACACACTCAAACAAGAATAATTTCGGAAAAGTAATCAACACATAGATTTTTACCTGGAAAACCTCCTTGCTCAAGGGATTAAAAACCACGACCTACCCAATATGATTTTCCTCGAATCTCCACTAACTTCAGAGAGAAGTTTTTAGGTTGAAACTCAATAACTCTAGTACCCTAACCCCTATAATCAACCCAATTGTAGCAACCCCTTTCCAGGCCAACTCTACTCTAGAAAGCTAACAAACAACAAAGTTTCAATAATAACCTTTACACTTCTATGAAAGCAGATAGGTTACAAATCAGAACAAAAGACTCAACCTAACAACAAAAGAACTCGAGCAACTTCATCTTCAAGAACCTGTTCTTCAGTTGATTGAGTTGGATCATCAGAAGTACCTTGTTGCTTTTCTTGCTATTGTCAGAAGTATTCTCGTGATTCTCTCAATAGCAACAGTTTTGAACTATGGCAAAAGGTCTTCTTTTATAGGTGCAACGTTGGGCAAAATCCTTCTTCAATTAATGCTCCAAAACCTAAAATATTTCGGTTAAGAAAATCCTCTCCCGTTTAGGCTTGGTTTCCATATTTGACTCCAACTTGCATCCTTCTCACTTCCCTCGAGTATTCTCCATATACGCACATTCCCTTTATTACACGAAGTCCTCCCAAACGCGTATTCCTTTTTGGACACGAACAAGATCTCTGAAATCCCTACTCGCATCTGAATGCTGGTCTTAAGCATCTGACTTGCTGACTTCAGCTCCTGCTGTAAACCTGGTTCTTTTGACGTTCAATATACTCATCTTGTCTCATCTTCACAGCCGCCTAGCAATGTGTCAAACTCGATCCTAAAACCCGGTTCTTATCATAGTTTGTTAATCATCAAAACACAGTATGTTGTCATGTCAGCTCAACAATAGTTGACCAACCCACGATGGATAAAGAAAGGTTTTTCAACAAGCAAAATATTTTTTTAAGTAAAGAATGAAGCTACATCAGATAAACAACCAATTAAATGAAACAACGGATGATATGTTACACTAATCTAGACTGTATATTTACAATATCATGTCAAATAATCTAGAATGGACCTTTTTCTTAGATCAACTGTTAGCGCTACTCAGTAACTCCAGAGGAACTAGCTTGTAACAAACATCCTTGGGCACCATGAAACAAATCTCCTCGAATTTGATAATAATGCATCGTCTTTAGATATTGATATAGCAAACAAACAATAGTGGTCAAGGTTATACCTATGTATAGGGTCTAAATCGGAGAGCTCGATTTCGGAGACTTGATCATACCCCGAGCTCGAGTTCGGAAGCTCGAAGTAAGAATCGAGCCTGGCCAAGATGTGCGCACCTCGAGAAGCAAATCAGAGACCCGTCATGATCTTCCTCGAGGACAGTACAATTTCAATGACACTCAAGAAAGAGCGGAAATTTTTCAAGGACACGTGGATCAGGGCATAAATTAAGGGATAAGATTTGTACGAAATAGTACGAGTCCGTACTAGGTTGTTATACAACTGTACCAATAGAATTCTTTACCATAATTGAAAATGTACCATATTAGGGTTTTTCCCTTCTATATAAAGGGGACCCCAATCATTTATAAAGATCATCTCATTCACTGCAATAGAACATTCTACTCTGCTTTTCTCGTTTACTGTGCTCCACAATTGTTGTTCAAGCTTCATTATTTTTACTTTATTGTTCATACTTTATTTGCTCTTAACTCATCTCGAAGCCCCCGAGATAATCGAGCTCGAGGTACCCGTTGCTCTAACAACTCTGGTTTGGTTCATCAATTCTTCTTACATAAACCTAATATTACTTGTATATTCACTAGTATTGGAATAAATTACATATCTTTAAAACCACAAATCACCTTTAATAGTCACTCACATTTTTCGAGGTAAACAGTTTGGCGCCCACCGTGGGGCTAAAGATAATAGTGATTATTTTAGTGCTAGTTTTTTGATAACACACGTTATTCTTCACACTTTTTCTTGTCAAAAATTCTTTGATTTCAGGCTAAGATATGCCTAGCTCAGCAAACGCAACCGTGCATGGAAACGACGATCTCGGATCCCATGGAGAAAACAATACAACAACTGCAGGGACTGGTGTGCCACCGCTAAACCCTGGGGTAGCACCAGCGCCGGACCCCGTCGATGTTGGTTCACACATTGCCATGAACGTCGATTTGGACACTGATGTGGAAGGAAATGCACACAGAGGGGATCAACCTGACGCTCAAAGGACACAGGCTCAAGGAGAAAGAGAAGTTGTCTACAAGTGATTTTTGAGATGTTGCAAGCACAACAAGTTGCTATCGCCCAGTTGCAGAGTCAGCAAAAGACTCCGAGCGTGTCTGGGCCAGAAACCGCTCATCCTGTTGAGCCAACCCTGGAAAGATCAAGCAACAACGGCTCGGGAACTATCTCGAGGAACTCACGAAGTGGATTGAGTCAGGAGAAAAAAGCATTGAGGACAACGACAAAAAGGTGGAAATATACAACTCGAGGGTCGACCAAATACCGGGATCACCTCTGATTTTGAAGGACTGGACTCAAAGAAGTTCGTGCAAAAACTATTCCCCCAGAGTGCGGCTCCGAAGACCATCCCGAAGAAGTTTCGGATGCCAGACATCCCAAAATACAACGGGACCACTGAGCCCAACGAGCACATCACCACATATACTTGTGGGATAAAAGGAAATGATTTGGAAGATGATGAGATTGAGTCTATTTTGCTAAAAAAGTTTGGGGAAACTCTGCCTAAGGGTGCCATGATTTGGTACCATAACTTACCCCCGAACTCTATTGATTCATTTGCTATGTTGGCAGACTTATTTGTAAAGGCACATACCGGTGCCATAAAATTTGCAACAAGGACGTCCGATGTATTCAAAATAAAGCAAAGGGAGAACGAGATGCTGAGGGAATTTGTCTCCCGTTTCCAGTCAGAACGGATGGAGTTACCACCGGTCTCCGATGACTGGGCCGTACAAGCCTTCACTCAGGGGCTAAATGAACGAAGTTAGATAGCTTCGAAGCAGCTGAAGCAAAACTTGATCGAGTATCCCGCCGTGACTTGGGCGGATGTGCATAACAGGTACCAATCAAAAATTAGGGTCGAGGATGACCAGTTGAGAGCCCCCTTGGGCTCAGTTTATCCAAGCAGGTTACTAGCAAAGGAGTCAGGAAATGCAGACAGTGGGTCAAGGTCGAATAAGGAAAGATATCAGCCATACGTCGTGGATCGAAGGAACATTTCAACGCGTAACATACCTCGGAATGATCGAAGAGCAGATCGAGGTCAAAGTTCCCGGGGACTCATGAGCAAAATCGGGTTTGATAGGCACTTGGGACCGGTAGAGGCACCCCGATTATCGGAGTACAACTTTAGCGTCGATACCTCGGGTATTGTCTCAACCATTGGCAAAATTAGAGATACTAGATGGCCCAAGCCTATGCAGACCGATCCTTCTCAGAGGAACCCCAACTTGATGTGCAAGTATCATGGTACTCATGGGCATAGGACCAAGGATTGCAGGCAACTTAGAGAGGAGGTAGCTCGGTTGTTCAACGAGGGGCATCTTCGTGAATTTCTCAGCGACCGGGCCAAGAACCATTTTCAAGAAAGAGATGCGAACAAGAAGAATGAACCTGAAGAACCTCAACATGTCATTCACATGATCATCGGTGGAGTCGATGTCCCAAAGGGACCTGTATTCAAACGTACCAAAGTATCCATCACAAGGGAGAAACGGACTCGGGACTACATGCCCAAGGACACCCTCACATTCAGCGAAGAAGACATCGAGGCCTTATCTCAGCCTCACAACGATGCACTGGTAATTTCTATCCTTTTTAAATAAAGTTCAAGTTAAACGTGTTCTTGTGGATAAAGGTAGTTCGACAAATATAATCAGGTCAAGGGTCATGGAGCAGCTCGGGTTGCTCGGTCAAATCATACCAACATCTCGAGTCTTGAATGGCTTCAACATGGCAAGTGAAACGACGAAGGGGGAAATCATCCTCCCAGTCAACGTGGCCGGAACCATACAAGACACCAAATTTCATGTCATCGAAGGTGACATGAGGTATAATGCTTTGCTTGGAAGGCCATGGATCCATAGCATGAGGGCGGTGCCATCGACCCTTCATCAAATGATGAAGTTCCCAACAAAGGATGGTGTGAAAACAGTATATGGAGAACAACATATAGCTAAGAAAATGTTTGCAGTACACGACTTGGCACCGGAATCGACACCATCCACATCGGAAAAGTCAAAAGACAAACAGGTGGCCAAATAGCAATCACAGCCCATACCCTCGGTTGAGCCCGAGGGACAGGTGGTCGAGGACGAAGAAGAAGATTTCCTCATCCCCCGAGCCTTCGTTGCCCCCGAGGAATCGGATGCGACGAAGCCCACGGTCAAAGAACTCGAGCAGGCCATATTGATCGAGCATCTTCCAGAACAAAAAGGTATACCTGGGGACGGGGTTAACCTCCAAACTCACGAAAAAACTCATTCAATTTCTTATCGATAACATTAATTGCTTCGCCTGGTCCCACTTAGATATGATAGGGATCCCACCGGAATCGACTAAGTGTCGATCCCAGATTTAAATCGGTGAAGAAAAAGAGGAGACCTCAGTCCGAGGAAAAGCATGCATTCATCAAAGAAGAGGTAACCAAACTTCTCAAGATAGGATCCATTAGGGAAGTAAAATATCCCAAAAGGCTAGCTAACATAGTGGTAGTCCCTAAAATGGGGAATAAACTTAGAATGTGTGTAGACTACAAAGATTTGAAAAAAGCATGCCCTAAAGAATCTTTCCCATTGCCCAACATCGATCGTTATATCGATGCTACGACCGGCCACAAGATCCTTCTTTTCTCGATGCCTACTCTGGTTACAACCAAATTCAAATGAACCGGGAGGATCAGGAAAAGACTTCGTTCATCACGAAGTATGGTACGTATTGTTATAATGTAATGCCCTTCGGGCCAAAAACTGTAGGAGCCACATATCAATTCCTAGTTAATAAGATATTCGAACATCAAATAGGCAAATCCATAGAAGTTTATATTGATGACATGCTAGTTAAGTCCCTGCACGCAGAGGACCATTTGACCCATTTGCAGGTGACGTTCGATATCCTAAGAAAGTACAACATGAAGCTCAACCCCGAGAAATGCACTTTTGGAGTCGGCTCAGGCATGTTCTTGGCCTTCATGGTGTCGAACAGGGGTATTAAGATCAACCACGATAAAATCAAAGCCATCGAGGAAATCACCGTAGTGAACAATGTGAAAGTCGTACAACGTCTGACCGGACGGATAGCTACCCTAGGCCGATTCATCTCGAGTTTATCGGATCAGAGCCATCATTTCTTTTCCCTGCTCAAGAAGAAGAACAACTTCGCATGGACTCCGGAGTGCCAACAAGCCTTGGAAGAATTAAAACGGTATCTCTCGAGCCCACCCCTGCTCCATACTCTGAAGGAGGATGAAACACTCTACTTGTATTTAGTCGTGTCCGAGGTGGCGGTAAGTGGCGTGTTAGTTTGAGAAGAGAAAGGTGAGCAATTTCCTGTCTATTATGTGAGTTGGACCCTAGGGGATGCTGAAACCAGGTACCCACATTTGGAAAAGTTAGCTCTTACATTAATAAGCGCATTTAGGAAATTAAAACTATATTTTCAATGCCATCCTATATGTGTATTGACCACGTACCCACTTCGAAGTGTCTTGCATAAGCCCAAATTATTTGGAAGATTGGCCAAATGGGCCATCGAACTTGGAGGGTATGATATCGAATATCAGCCTCGAACGACTATCAAATCTCAAATTTTGGCAGACTTCGTGGCCGGTTTCGCGCCTGCCCTCGTACCCGAAGTAGAAAAGGAACTCTTGCTAAAAACGGGTACACATCGGGGGTATGGACGCTCTTTACAGATGGTGCCTCGAATGTGAAAGGATCCGGGCTCGGCATCATTTTAAAACCGCCCACGGGCAGTGTTATTAGGCAATCTATCAAAACTTCTAAATTGACTAACAATGAGGCCATGATTGTAGGTCTCGAACTAGCCAAGGGCCTTGAAGTAGAGGTCATCGAGGGAAAGTGTGACTCCCTTTTGGTAGTAAATCAAGTAAACGAGAGCTTCGAGGTTCGAGACTATCGAATTCAGAGGTACTTAGAAAAACTTCAAATGACATTGCACCGCTTCAAGGAATGGACACTGGACTATGTACCCCGAGAACAGAATAGCGAAGGCGATGCACTTGCAAACTTGGGGTCATCGGTTGAAGAAGATGATACACTGGACCATGTACCTCGAGAGCTCGATTTCGAAGACTTGATCATACCCCGAGCTCAAGTTCGGAAGCTCGAAGTAAGAATCGAGCCTAGCCGAGATGTGCGCACCTCAAGAAGCAAATCGGAGACCCGTCATGATCTGCCTCGAGGACAGTACAATTTCGATGACACTCAAGAAAGATCGGGAATTTCTCAAGGACACGTGGATCAGGGCATAAATTAAGGGATAAGATTTGTACGAATAGTACGAGTCCGTACTAGGTTGTTATACAACTGTACCAGTAGAATTCTTTACCATAATTGGAAATGTACCATATTAGGGTTTTCTCCTTTTATATAAAGGGGACCCCAATCATTTGTAAAGATCATCTCATTCACTACAATAGAACATTCTACTCTGCTTTTCTCGTTTACTATGCTCCACAATTGTTCTTCAAGCTTCATTGTTTTTACTTTATTGTTCATACTTTATTTGCTCTTAACTCACCTCGAGGCCCCCGAGATAATCGAGCTTGCGGTCCCTGTTGCTCTAACAACTCTGGTTTGGTTCATCAATTCTTCTTACATATACCTAATATTACTTGTATATTCGCTAGTATTGGAATAAATCACATAACTTTAAAACCACAAATCACCTTTAATAGTCACTCACATTTTTCGAGGTAAACAATCTACATTCCATGGCGTGCACCTGTCAATGATTTTAAGTACAATGCAATGTGATCTAAATCATATACCCAAGACACTCTAGGTTTATAGCTCCGTTACGTGGTTTAACTTCCTACCGAGCACCTCACCCTTTAATGGTATTTACAGGTATATTAGAATAAAGGGAAAATGTGCTCGCTATGAACCAAAAGAAGACACTACCGGGCGACATTTGTCACACGAAGAACAGCTTGATCACTTAAGGGTGAGAGCTTCAATTGACAGAAATGCACCCAGGAAATTTTTTCGGGGTCTTCACTCACTGTTGTTGGCGTCATATCAAGTGTTTTCTCGTAAACATTTTGCAGTTCTAACGTTAGAGCACGAGCAACCTCCCTTGATTCAGGGAGCTGGTCACTAAGTTGAGATGCAGCAAGTTGGATCAGCTTCTCAATTCCATATACTTTGATTCCATCAACTCCCTGCAATATGTACAAGTCTGTTACATACCACCACATATATTACCGAAAATAAAAGATTCAAATAGTAAAAACACCTTACCAATACAAAACTTGGAAGCAGGACAAACATCTTATTCATCTTTTACTCATTCCACAAGCAATATTTTTTGCCCAAGTAAAGGTGAGTTTTGAAGACTGACAAAGGAACTCAGACATGGACCAGGTCCATCCTAGTGAAGCACAGATATGGTTAACTCAAGCATGTGAGATGCACGTGAAGGAGACAACTTAACATAACAGAAGTGATATCTCCAGATCCTGATAAAAAAGGTTGCATATTGGATAAGGAGAAGGACTCCTTACTCAAAGAGAACACGACTTAAGAATGAGGAGGAGTTAGAGGTTGAGATCAACTAGAACTCTTCCGCCAAGGAAGAGTAGCATCAGACTTCTAGTCAATCTCTATTTACTAACTCCATAAATATCAGTGTTGTTCTCTTTTACAGGAAAGGCACATAAACAGAAGTTAAACGTGAACTGAGAGCAAAATAACAAGGCAATTTTGCAAGCAATTCGTGTGTGATTCAAGCGTGCAAACCTGAAGCTACTTGAACCAGATAGAAGAACCAGTTCCAAGTGTCTGTATTTTATTCTAGTTCAATTGTAGTAGGTGTTTTCATATTGTACCTTTTAGCTTTATCTAGAAGCAATTGTATTAGGTACTTAGAGTTTTCAAGTTAGAGTTAACTTGAAGTTGTCGCAACAGTTGAGGCTGCGTGCTACAACGGGACTAGAGTTCATCCAAGGTTTACAAAAGTGTTTTGTAAATGCAGGTTTTGGCCCAGTGATTTTAATGGAGAGTTTGGGAAAATCCTACTGGAAAGTAGGTCGTGATTTTTTCACCTTTTGAGCCAGGTATTTTCCACATAAAATCTTTGTGTTCTTTAATTTCTTTATTTATTATTCCGCAATAGTAGTAGTCTGAACAAATAGAAGAACAATGTCCTTCCATAAACAACTTAAGCGAAAAATTGGACACCACATAAATTACCCCTCCCCCCCTCATGTGTGGTATTGAAGTGTAAAACATCAATTGGTATCAGAGCAGGTTATCCTTGAAGAGGCTAACACCTTAGGAACAGATAAAGATGAGTGCACCACCTGGAAACTAGGAAGGACAATCCACTGCTATGCCTCCACTCTTTAATGGCCAGTACTACTCCTGGTGGAAAAACAGGATGAGAGGTTACATCATCGGAGAGGACTATGAACTCTGGGACATTGTTACTGATGGTCCCCTAGCTACCATGAAGAAGAATGCTGAAGGAGTGGATGTGCCAAAGACTAGAGCTGACTGCACTGCTGAGGACTTGAAGAAGTGGGAAAAGAATGCTGATGAGTACATCAGAATTCAAAGCTGTACTACTGCTAAGGAAATTTGGGACACTTTGCAAGTGGCTCACTAAGGAACTCCTCAAGTGAAGAGATCAAAAGGAACATTGCTGTATTCTCAATATGAGAATGTTACAAAGAAGGAAGAGATAAAGAGATGTATACAAGATTCACAACACTAACAAATGAACTTAAGTCTCTTGGAAAGATTATCCTTGATGAAAACAAGGTTGAGAAAATTTTGACAAGGGTTTTGCTAGTTACTTGGGAAAGCAAAATCACTGCTATTCAGGAATCAAAGAACATTGCCACTCTCAAGTTGGACGAGCTAATTAGAAATCTCACTGCCTATGAACTTAGAAGGCAAAGCATGAAGATTGATGCACCCAAGAAAGAAAGGTGCCTGGCCCTTTGAATAGCTGAAGGTGCAGATCTAGAGGAAGATGAAATAGCTATGATCACGAGGGATTTCAAGAAGTATCTAATGAGAGGAAAGGGTTCTTCAAGAGGTGCAACCTTCAACAAACCAAGGGTCCCTGAAAAATAAATCAACGAGGGCTGCTACAAATGTGGTAAGACTGCCCACATGATCAAAAACTGTCCTCAGTGGGAAATTGAATGGAAGAAAGAAAGAAAGGGCTGAATGAAGAAACAGGAAGAAGGAACAGGTTCATCCCAAGAAGAACAAAGGATCAACAAAGGCTATGGTTGCTGCTTGGGGTGAAAGCTCAGATGATGACTCAGAAGACGAAGATGGAGATGAACAAGCACTTATGGCAATTGGGAAATCCGATGAGGAATCTGAGGTAAGTATAATTCATCTCAAAGACAAGATTAAGTTTTTGTCTAAAGAAAGTCTATCTGAATTACTTCTAGATTTCATTGATGAATTTGAGGTTATAAACAATGAAAAGGAACAGCTGTCTAAGGAGTGTGTGATTCTGAAAGCTAAGTGCAAAAACCTGGAACTTAGGGCTAGTGAAAGTGATAGTAAAAATGCTGAGTTGAAGAACCAGGTTCATGAACTTGACACCACAGTCCTAGAGCTTAAATCTGAAAATCTAAAATTGAAATTAGGAACTGGTAAAAAGAAATCTGATCACACACAACTCACTTTAGAAGAAAATGTAGGAAAAATGAAAGATGAGTTGTACAAAAGAGATGAGCAGATAAGAGTCCTTAAGGAGGATCTAAACAAGGTTAAGCACGAGCTAGATAGAACCTGTAAATGGAATAGGTCCTCCGATGCACTTTCATGGCTACATGAACACCATAGTAGCAATAAGAGAGGACTTGGCTACGGGACCCCTGCACCTAAGTGGGATCCCAAAAGCAAGTACCTCACACTTCCTGAGAACAAAATTTGCACACACTGTGGTAAAACTGGTCACTATAAAAGTGAATGTATTGCAAAAGAAAAGGCTAGTCAAAAGAATAAAGAATTTGTTCAAGGGAAAAATAGGCTGCCAGGTTGGGCTAAAAAGAATCTGATTCACCCTTTTGCCTATAGAAAGGGACCCAAACTAGTTTGGGTTCCTAAGACTAACCCCTGATTTCCTTTTGCGGGTCCAAGTGAAGGGGAGCAGCCAAATATGGTACATGGATAGTGGCTGTTCAAAGCATATGACAGGAAGCAAGAACCAGTTCCTTTCACTTGAGGACCTCAAAGGAGGTAATGTCTCCTTTGGAAATGGGAAGAAAGGTGAGATCATTGGGGTTGGAAAGGTAGGTAAGACTGATTCTCACTCTATTGAGAATGTCTACTTGATAGATGGCCTAAAGTACAGTCTAATCAGTGTATCACAATTATGTGATAGAGGTAACTTGGTAGCATTCACCTCTACCAAATGTTTTGTGATTAATCTTACCACTGACAAGATTGTTTTGCAGGGAAAAAGAGTAAACAATACATACATTGTAGATTTGTCCACACTTTCAGAAAATGAACTCACTTGCTTAAGTGTGTTGGACAATGATCCCCTCCTTTGGCACAAGAGACTTGGACATGCAAGTCTGAGTCAACTCAACAAATTAGTCTCCAAGGATCTGGTGATAGGGCTGCCTAACATCAAGTTCAAGGAAGACAAAGTTTGTGAGGCTTGTGCAAGGGGGAAGCAGGTAAGATCCTCTTTTAAATGCAAGAAAGTGGTAAGCACCACCAGAACGATGGAACTGGTCCATATGGATCTCTGTGGTCCAATGAGAACATTAAGCAGAGGTGGTAAAAGATATGTGATGGTGCTTGTTGATGATTACTCTAGGTTTACTTGGACATTGTTTTTAACATCTAAAGATGAAGCATTTGACATGTTTACTTCTTTTGTTAGAAAAACTCAGAAACAACTAGGTAATCAACTTGCATCAATTAGGTCTGATCATGGAACTGAATTTGAAAATGCTAAGTTTGCTGAATTTTTGCATGCTACATCATAAATAGTTGCATGACTAGACCTCTTGTTAAGAAGATTCCCTATGAGTCACTTAAAGGGAGAAAGCTAAATATATCCCATCTTAGGGCATTTAGATGCAAGTGCTTTGTGCACAATAATGGCAAAGACTCCCTAGGTAAGTATGATCCCAGAAGTGATGAGGGAGTATTCTTGGGATATTCTTCACATAGTAAAGCTTATAAGATATAGAGTAAAAGAACTATGTGTGTAAAAAAATGTATATGTTATTTTTTAAAACTAACATTCTTTCTGAGAGGCAGGAACAAGATAATGAAGAGATTGGGCTGATAAGAAATTCAAATGGTGAAACCATAGTCCAGCCTGAAGAAGCATCACAGGAAGGAACATATGATGGAACAGGTCCTTCCACCCAGGGCAACATGACAGGGGGAACTGACTAGAGAGGAACTGATCTTCAAACCTCGAGGGAACCTGTCCATGAACCTATTCCTCAGTAACAAAACCAGGAAGGAACATCCAAAGAAATTGACACTCCTATTGCAACATCCACGAAATTGGCTATAGATGAACCTGGTTCATCTGTTGATCAGAAGTTGTATAGGGGAATGATTGGTTCTCTTTTATATCTCACTACTAGCAGACCTGACATTGTGTGCAGTGTAGGTCTTTGTGCTCGATTTCAGGCAAATTCAAAGGAGTCCCACTTGACTAATGTAAAGAGAATATTGAGATACTTGAAAGGCACCACTGACCATTGCCTTTGGTATCCAAAAGGTAGTAATTTTAACCTAGTGGGATATGCTGACGCTGATTATGCAGGTTTCCTAGTGGATAGGAAGAGCACCTCAGGTATGGCACACTTCCTTGGTTCATGTCTTGTGTCATGGGCTACTAAAAAGCAAAACTCAATGGCCTTATCTACTGCTGAAGCTGAGCATGTTGCTGCTGCCTCCTGCTGTGCTCAATTGCTGTGGATCAAACAGCAGTTGATGGATTTTGGTATTGAAGTTGGTTGCATCCCTATTTTTTGTGATAACACTAGTGCTATTAGTATGACTAAGAACCCGGTTCATCATAAGAGAACTAAGCACATAGATGTTAGACACCATTTCTTAAGGGACAACTATGAGAAAGGACTGATCACTATAGAATTTTGTGCTACTGATAAGCAGATTGCTGACATTTTTACAAAAGCACTGAGTAGAGAATGCTTTGAAAGGAACAGGTTAGAACTAGGGATGATTAAGATCACCTAATGAAACTAGTTCAGAATGCACAATGAAAAAAAATTATTAATATTTTTTTTGGTTAGGAAATCTGGAACTTGTGTAAATATCTAGATTAATTTTTGCTCAGTTTCATACTTTAAATAGTATACTCCTGTGCCATATGTTGATATGACTCACTGATCTCTAAGAAATGTTTTTCTATTTTAACAAATTGAGGCATGATCAAGAGGATTCTTAGTGAAAAACCTGGTTCATCAGTATTGGTTCATCTGAATAACGAGGTATGTTTTCTACACTCTGCACAATTAGAAATATTAATATTTAATTCATGAGCAGAGTCCTACCTATGTTCAAGAACTTCAGAAAAACCTATCCTTTTGAGTTTGAACCAGTTCCGGCTCTATTAGAATCATCACCGTATAAAAATGCCTAGAATCTTGGGAAGCCTAACCGCTCGTTCAACCTGAAATTTTAGAGTGATTGGACTTCAATTGACTACAAAAAGCTGCCGTTGGACATTAATTAACCCTCTCTCCTTAAAAACCATCATCATCATCACTGCCACTCTCATAATTCTCAAACCCGTCAATTTTCTTTCGTTCTCTACTCTTCTCTCTTCCAAAACTCAATTCAAAAATTTTCTTCCAGAACTAGCAAAGATGACCAACCCCCAAGATAACCCAGGCTCTCCTCCACCACCTACCCCCTCCGATTCCACCACTACTCCTCAACCCAGCACAACCCCCCAACCTAGGAGAAGGCGAGTGAAGATGCTTGCTGGTAAAACTGTGGCTACAAGTGTGCTTTCAAAGAAACTAAACGCAAAATTGAAGGCTAGTCAAGCCCAAGATTCTGAAAATTTTGATGATTCTTTTAAGTCTGCGAGTGAGGGGGAAGGAACTGAGTCTTCTGATTCTGAGAAAGTGCAAAATCCCCCTTCTGAGGTACGTTTTGTTCTAGTTGAAAATTTGGACAATCGTTTTGTTTTGGTTGGGTCTGTTATGAATGTGGAAACACCTGAGTCAAGAAGGAGAGGAGGTAAAAATAAAAGTGAAAAAGAAAAGGTGAGTGAGGGTGTGAGTAGTGATGTGAGGGGAAAAGGGAAAGAAGTGGCTGATTCTTCACCCACTTCTGAAATGGTTAGACCGGCTATCTGGGGGCTGAGCATGAAAAGGTGGTAGAGAGTAGCAATAAAACAGGGGGAAATGGTTCAAGGGAGGCTGCTGAACGGCTAGTCAATCTTAGTTCACATGCAGATGAACCTGGTTCATCTATTGAGGAGACCCTAGCAGACCTTCTGAAGAAAGTGGGTGCAAGCTATAACCCCAAGAAAAGGAGAATTCCAACACCAAAAGCTCCTAGCACTGCAAAAACTACCAAGAAAAGGAAGGCTACTTCTCCAACAACTACTGAGATTCCTCTACCAAAAGGAAGGGCCACAAGGAGTAAGTTGAAGCAGATTGAGGATGAGTTACAAAAGGCTATGGCAGAAAGCAAGAAGAAA
Source organism: Nicotiana attenuata (assembly GCF_001879085.1). Taxonomy (NCBI): domain Eukaryota; kingdom Viridiplantae; phylum Streptophyta; class Magnoliopsida; order Solanales; family Solanaceae; genus Nicotiana; species Nicotiana attenuata. The sequence continues at coordinate 40,633 of NW_017670456.1, forward strand.
AGAATGGACAAAGGGAAAGCTAAAGTTGCAGAGCCTGTTGAGGCTGTTGATGTAGATGAGATGGACCCGGTCCGTCAGGGTGAACATGTGACTGTGGAGGTGCATACCCCTAAGCCCAAGAAGACCAAGACTTCCTCCAAGAAGTCTTCATCTATATCTAAGACTGTTGAACCCTCTTTGGCTAAAAGGACAAGGTCTACTATGAAAGCCAAGCAAGTTAAAATCACTGAGGAGGAAGATTGGAGTGGTGAAGAAGAGAGTGAATCTAATAATGAACAAGACAAGCTGGCCAAGTTTGGAAAACGAACCATCTTGAAGGGTAGACTTTTGAAGGATTTGGAGGAACCAGGGATGGTTCGACTGGTTGATGCTCTAGCTGTTCATGGATGGAAGGAAATGGTCCTTCAATTGGATGGCAGGCTGGCAAGGAATGAGATTATTGAGTTCATGGCCAATGTAGAGGTCAAGGATGGCAGAGTTACCAGCCAGGTGAAAGGGGCTCAAGTGTCATTTAATGCTAAAAGGCTGGTTGAAATTCTTGACATTCCTTCTAAAGGGTATGATGACTACACAAGGCAAAGATGGCCAAGTCTGGACTCCCTTCCTACTGCCCTTGCCATTACTAGTATGTTCTGTGATAGCACAAAAGTGAACGAGGCCAAGGTCGTGTATAAGAGTGAAATGAAGCCATGCCACAAAGACCTGTTTGAATTTGTCAACAAGTGTTTGCTGCCTAGGCAGGAAAGAAGACACATTGCTAACTACTTGAATTTGGTTTTGATGGAGTGTCTTGAAAGTGGGAGGCAAATCAACTGGCCTAGATTTATGATCAAGCTGCTTGATAGGGTTATCAATGGGTCCTAGGCCCATGCCACTCCTTATGGTTTTATTCCCACTACTGTTCTTGCTCGTTGTAAGGTGCCACTGAAGAAGTGGGAGATGGCCAATAGCAAAGACCATTTTGGAATCAATACTCTGATTGCTTGTGATTATGAGGTTAATGCCATTCCCAATGAACCCGGTTCATCTAAAAAGACACCTATCAATAGCAAGGTCAGAGCTCTATTGCAGGAGAGTGGGGCAAAGGATGCTAAGATAACTAGGCTGAATACTCGTTTGGCAGAGGTTGAATCTGAGAGAGATGCTCTCAGAACTTAGCTCACAAAGAAAAAGGAGAAGAATGATGGCATTCTTCAAGACATGCTGCACCTTCTCCAAGCATAAACCCAACCCTCTAGTTCTTCCAAGCCTTAATTGCCTTAGCCTTCATTTCCTGAACCTTGTCGAGACCTTTCAGTGACCCAGATTAGGGATTTTTTTTGTTTTGCTCATGTTTTAACTGTTTTTGTTTCTTTTGTGGATTGTGGCAGAATCATATTCTCTATCAACGAAGTTTGTTATTTTTGCTCTTGTTGACTGTTTATGTTTCCTTGATAGTCTGAATATGTGTAGTTGATTACTGATGATTAATCCATGACTGCACTTGCAGTTGCCCCAGTGGCCATGAGTAATTTTTAAAATTCTGGGGATAACACTTTGTTTATGCAACTTTTCGATGATGCCAAAAGGGAAAAAAGATATTGTGCTTTATATTCTGAATAAGTGATGTTTATAACCTAATGAACCTGGTCCTTAATGATAAGTGAAAAATTTCTAACTTTGCATTGATGATTGAGATGAGTTCTGACAGGGCCTAAGTGAATGAAAAGCATAGAGTTTGTCATCATCAAAAAGGGGAAATTTGTTTGCCCAAGTAAAGGTGAGTTTTGAAGACTGACAAAGGAACTCAGACATGGACCAGGTCCATCCTAGTGAAGCACGGATATGGTTAACTCAAGCATGTGAGATACACGTGAAGGAGACAAACTTAACTTAACAGAAGTGATATCTCCTGATCCTAATTGAAAAGGTTGCATATTGGATAAGGAGAAGGACTCCTTACTCAAAGAGAACACGGCTTAAGAAAGAGGAGGAGTTAGAGGTTGAGATCAACTAGAACTCTTCCACCAAGGAAGAGTAGCATCAGACTTCTAGTTAATCTCTATTTACTAACTCCATAAATATCAGTGTTCTTCTCTTTTACAGGTAACACACATAAACAGAAGTTAAACGTAAATTGAGAGCAAAATAGCAAGGCAATTTTGCAAGCAATTAGTGTGTGATTCAAGGGTGCAAACCTGAAGCTACTTGAACCAGATAGAAGAACCAGTTCCAAGTGTCTGTCTTTTATTCTAGTTCAATTATAGTAGGTGTTTTCATATTGTACCTTTCAGCTTTATCTAGAAGCAATTGTATTAGGTACTTAGAGTTTTCAAATTAGAGTTAACTTGAAGTTGTCGCAACAGTTGAGGCTGTGTGCTACAACGGGATTAGAGTTAATCCTAGGTTTACAAAAGTATTTTGTAAATGCAGTTTTTGGCTCAGTGATTTTAGTGGAGAGTTTGGGAAAATCCTACTGGAAAGTAGGTCGTGGCTTTTTCACCTTTTGAGCCAGGTATTTTCCACGTAAAATCTTTGTGTTCTTTATTTCTGTACTTATTATTCCGCGACAGTAGTAGCTGGAACACATAGAAGAATCAGGTCCTTCCATAAACAACTTAAGCGAAAAATTGGACACCACACAAATCACCCCCTCTTGTGTAGTATTGAAGTATAAAACATCAAATATAATCATACACGACAAAGTACATAGTCCTATTTCATTCCGGAAGAACAAGAACTTCGTTTTATGCAACGTAAAGATGAGCATCAAAATATGATTTACTCCAGCTTAAATCTCCTTGGATATTTTTTAATAGGTTCAGTAGATAAAGGTCATTGACCATATTATACTTGATAGTAGTATATATTAAATACTTTTAAAATAAAATTCCTTCTCTAGCTCAGTCCGGGATCTAGATATGGTCAGCAAAACTTAGCAAGATAATATCTCAGTAATCAGATGAAGTTTCATCAGTCGTCAATCAAAAAACATATCAGAAAAGAAATAGGCTGTTCAGAACTCTAAACAGATGTGGTACACTTCGAGAAATGCATATTGAAGCCTTTGCTCGAATTCGAGGATTTCTGTTCTTAAGATAAGGTTGCAGCTTGGGTAACAATAAACTGGAGAAACCCATGTTGTCATGGATATTAGAGCCTTCTCGGCTGCCTCGCATACTAATCGCTTGTCTTGTGAAGATTTCAGCAAAAGTTGAACAAGCTAGGCACAAAGGGTGTCACTTTATAAGATCAAGGATGAAAACAACTTGTCTCAAGAAACTACATTGCACGTGCATGCACGAACAAGGTCGGTTGAAATCTAAGCTTACCAGAGGATCCATTGAGAAGAGGCTTATTCAACCGATACAAGAAACCAAACAGCAACAGAAGTAAGAAATGAAACCTCCAGATTTTGTTACCTTCAGGCTAATATCTACATCTTCTACATTTTGTTACCTTCAGGCTAATATCTGCATCTTCTACATCCTTCAAATTCTCAGATTCAATGTATTCATCTTCTGAATTTCCTATCTCGGCCCCAGAATTCACCTTGCCATCTCCATTAGAGATAGGTTCTACTGGTAAGTCGACTTTTCTCTTTCCTTTTCTTTATGATTTCCATCAATATTCTCCTTGCTTCCTGGAAGCATTCACGTTACTGGAGATTTCAGTGAGATTGCCAGCTTCAGGCAGTGTTTTCAGATCTTTAGGAGCTTCCTCTGACATCATGTAGGAACTAAGCATTTGGCTAGAGGTGGAAGAATTTAAGCAAGAGTCAAGTCAGTGATACACTTAACCAGGGCATGAGTTTCAGCATAGGTGAGGCCTGAGGGCGAAATGATGCATTAAACAAATATCTAATTTTGAGGTTACTATGGCATAGATTTTGGACTAATATTACAAGCATACAAGTTCCATCCTGTTTCTAAGAGATCCACATAAGACGTCCACAAGCTGGATTTCACTCAGGCCTCAAAGGAATGACGATGCTCCTAGAAGGGCAAAAGTTTATTTTTCTTTTTTAATAAATAAAAGTTTGTTTGCTCTGATCCGAAATTCAAATGGCATTGCCTTCAAACTGTGATCACTGATCACACGCCTTTCTGTTGAAAAGCTAAAGTACAACCTCAGGTAAGATGTGAGCCAATAAACTACAGATTATTTATGGTTAAACTCTTAACAAATTATAGTACTTTTGTTCCATCCTTATTTTGAAGATGTCTTCCATCCTCTTTTCAACTTTTTGAGCTCCCGAGTCTGCTTTTATAAATGAATCTGCAAGCTCAGCAAAAGAATCAATAGAAATTTTTAGTAAAAGAGAATACCATGTTAGTGCTCCTTTTGTAAGTGTTTCACCAAATTTTTTGACCAGAACTAACTCAATCTCTTGCTTGGTCAAATCATTGCCTTTCACGCCAATTGTAAATGCGGTTACATGATCTCGTGGGTCGGTTGTCCCATCATACTTCGGGATATCGGGCATTTTAATCTTTTATGGAATTGGCAAGGGATCGGCACTTGTCTTCTAGGGTTGTTGAGAATATCTATCAATATCTACTATTTTAATCATGGGTGGCACACCAGGTATCTGCTCTATGCGATCCTTGAGCTTTTTCTGCAAAGTTAGTACTAAACTTTGTAAATCATAATTATTAGGAATACCTGACCTTCCATCGCGAGATTCGCTGGGAGTTCCTCCACTGCCCGAATTGGCAAGACCTGAGCATAGGTTCTCTATGGTTGCAGTGTTGTTCGGGGGCGGAGTTGGTGGTACAGTTGGTAATCCACTAACAAAAGCTTGAAGAGCATTTTTGACGTGTTCTGCAATTAATTGCTTCAATGCATCTTCAACAATTTGATCTTCCCCTTGTTGGTCATTCACATGTGATGTTGATCTCCCAGGTGACCCTTCTCGGGAGTGTTGAGGAGAATTTTAGGGTGAAGGGATTGGAGCTTCATCCCCTTGTTGATTCAGTTGGTTCAGTTGGTTTTGTTTGTTGTTGTCGTTGGCAGTCGACATGATTGTTTAATAGAAAGATGAATTTGGAAAGTGAAAAGATTATCAGATTTCCGGTAACTGAACCAATTTGTTCAACCAACAAATGTGTATTTCGATCAAAGCTTATTTTTAGAAGTACTCAGGCTACTGATAATCAAGAAATTTTATATCCTCTCAATGATAAGAAATGAAATGAGAATATGAAATAGTAAAGTAATTAACAGAAAGCAAAAGAAAGTAATTGCATTTCAATGATAATCAGAACTTGTCTTTACAAGTGAAATCCCCTTTCCTTATATAGGAATCTATAAGTACAACGTTTCTTTCCTTTTATGACTGAATCATTATGAACATTAATGATACTAATGAGATGTTATAATTGGCAATCATTATATTCATGAAGATTCTATAACGTCTATGATCATTCATGCACATTAATTGACGATTCATGAATCTTCCTTCTTTACTGTGTTGATTCATTGTGTCGTTGTCTCTTCATATAGCAATTTAGACTCGAGCGACCATACCCCTTTTATCTCGTGGGTGATTTGCTCGTACCTATTACGAATCGTGCCTCTTTTAATGCATATCTCCAGCTGTCGCTTTCTTAGTGAACCACGTGTCTTGCCACATTAGCCACATATATAAATCCACGTGTAATATTTTCTTTTACCAATACAGATAACCCCCCACTTACCAATAATCACATTTATGGTGGGAATTTTTTGCCACCGTTTCTCATGTATCATAGTGTCTTCTTCAGAACCAACGCGTCATATATCACTTCCATTTAATGTTTGTGACACGTGGCATTCATTGATTGGATCTGCAACTCTTCAGTGGTTCTTAGGGATTTTTTGCGGCTGCATCAATCACGAAGTGGCTGTTTTCATTATGACATTTTCATCATGAACCCCTTCATATGACAGTTGCTTCTTCATATAAATACCTTCTTATGCCTTTGCTTTCACGAAAATCTTCAATCTACAGTATTCTTCTTCCATAATAGTTCTTGTTCATCAGCTCGTATTATTTTCTTATACAAACATGTCTTCTCCAAATCCCGATCCTCGTAGAGTAGTTATAGTAGATGAACTTCCCCCTTCATATGCTCCTATCAGAAGTAGAAGAGGTGGCAGATTACGTAGTTTAGGGTTTGTATCTATTTGTGGTTCTTCTTCTCAACCCAGTGTTACTACCCTTTCATCTTCTAGAACTAGGCCTTCTTCTTCTCATAGATCTTCTGCTAGAAGTAGGGATTCTAGTGAACCTCTTCGAGAACCCACTGTTGATGAGATTGTCCCCGCTGAACTTTCCTTCTCTACTGATCGAGAATCGATTAGAAATCAAGTTACATTTATGACTTCCCATGATCGTGCTAATGTTTACCCTTCCCAGATTACTGAGGGCTTGATTTCTCTTGTGCGAAGAGAATGCCATTGAAAATCTGATTTCCCAATTTTAGTCCCTAATGCAAATCAAAGTATCACTTCATACAAAGCTGATTATTCCTTTGTTTATACATATCCCTTTACATTAGGCTTCAGACCACCTTTTGATCCAATCATTATAGAATTTTGCCATTTTTTAATATTTGCTTAGGTCAGATTGGTCATATTTTATAGGGAGTTGTGGCATGCTTAAGATACTTATCGAATTTTGGCCTCTTTACCCTTCACCTTTTAACACTTGATTCATCTATATTTCCCCAAGTTTCTTCGTTCTGGGTATTTACTCTCATGGCCAGGAGTAATAGGGTTTTGATTAGCCCTGAAGATGATAGGGATCATGGCTGGTATGCACGTTTCATTGCTGCTCCCACAAAAGGTTTAGTGGGTGAAGAGAACATACCTTTTCCAGAAAAATGGAACTTTGCACGTAAGTTTCTTTTTAACCTTCTTCTTCTTTTTCTATTAAAGAAACAAGAACTTACAATCTCGTGACTGTATATATATATATATATATATATATATATATATATATATATATATATATATATATAGCAACCATGGAAGCTGTTGAGGAGATTCTAGACTTCCATGGTTGGGTAGGAAAATTGTTGACTGCTACTATGGAAGGAAGGTCTTGGAAGTATCTTTCTAATAGGTTTGGTTGGAAAGTGAAGACTGATGGTATCCTTCCTTTCAATTTTCTACCTTGCTTCCATATTTACTTGAAAATTTACTAACTTCTTTCTTTGTTAGGATTTCCCATTCGGGGTGTTAGCGCCGCATCTATTGCTGCTTCAAAACTTTCTCTGTCTATGGCTTAAGAGATGATTTTGAGTTCCTCATCAAAGAGAAAAGCTGATAGGGCACACGAATCCGAGGGTGAAGAGGAACAAGAGGAGGGCTCGTTAGTTCGTAGGCCTCGAGCTACGAGACGTGTTATTTTGGATGACGAAGCCACTCCTCCTCCAAGTTCGGTTCCCATGCATGAGCCCGAAAGTACCACTTTGGTGAGCTCCGATGAAGAGATTCCGGCCGCACCCCATGACTCTATAGAATAACTTTTTTCTCATGGGTTTGATAGTGAAGATTTCGACTTTGTTTCTGAGGAAGGGCCTCTTGCCTCTTTCCCAGTATCTGTTCTAGTTGATCCTCAATTCTCCGTACCTGTTGTTGCTGCCACTGCTCCGCCCGTGACTATTTTGACCCCCTCAACTGCCCCTACTGTTACAACCTCTCATGTTGAAGTTAATTCTTCCAGTAACAGTAGGGTAATGAAAAAAGTTACCATCGAAGTCCCAGAGGATGGTAATCTTCTAAAGAAATCTGGCAAAGCTGATGTATGGCTAAAATCGTTGATTGGCCCAATTGAGATGTCCAAATTGGAAAGACATAGCTCTTTAGCGTGGACGAATGAAATTGTCCATTCATCTTTAAAGGTATAAGCCTTAGCTTTTTATTGTGCATGTGACTTTCTTTTCATTTGTATTTGGTAATCACATTTTCCTTTTCCTTGTGTAGATCAACCTAATTGGCACGGAGCTGATGAAGCGGATCGTCCATACTGAGCAATTAATGAACGACTATCGCACCGAAGCGAACAACTAGAAGGAACAGTTTGAAGGCCTTGAGCTTGAGAAAGAAGTTTTAGATGAGGAGAAGTGTACCTTGGAGCAACAAGTAAAGGTAATGGCAGCAGAGTTGGCGACCGAGAAGGCTTCTTCTAGTCAAGTGGGCAAGGATAAAGACTATTTTGGCCACCTGATGATAAGGTGTTGAAGTTATCCTTTTAATCTGCCAACTCTGAAAGAATTCTGTGATTTTCGCACCTATGAATTGCGGGCCGTTATCACACACAATTTCTTTTGGATCTTCAAACCGGCATATGATGTTTCGCCAAATGAAGTCCCTGACTTCTTTTTCCCGTACCTTTTGAAGGCACTTGCTTCTACCCACTTGGTAAAATAATCAGTTAGTACTAGTAAAAATCGTACTTTTCCTTTGACTTGTGGTAGCGGACCCACGATATCCATCCCCCACTTCATGAAAGGCCACGGTGCAATAACCGGATGTAATAACTCTGCTAGGCGATGCATGTTGTTACCATATCATTAGCATTTGTCACATTTGGCCACAAAGCTTTCCGCATCTGCTTCCATTTTTGGCCAATAATATCCAGCTCTAATTAGAGTTTTTACCAAGGATCTTCCTCCTGCGTGATTTCCACAGTGTCCCTCATGTACTTCTCTCATCACATACTCTGTTTGAGAAGGTCCGAGACACCTTACTAAGGGTCCACCGAACATTTTTCGATACAGATAGCCACGATCCAAGCAATAACGGGCAGCTTTTCGTCAAAGTGCTTGAGCCTATTTCTTATCTTCGAGTAGAATCCCATACTGCAAAAAATTAACGATCTCATTTCTCCTATCCCAAGTTAAATTATTGAAATTTACCTTGTTTTTGTCATGATCGAATGCCGAGTGAAACAAATGTATTACGGAAGTGTTTTCTTCATTTGTTACTTCTGCAGCAGATGCGAGATTATCCAGCGCGTCTGCTTCAGCATTTTCTTCCCTGGGTATTTGCACCATTTTCCAAGATTGGAATTGCCTGATTAAATCTTGTGCCTTTTCCAAATATTGTTGCATCCTCGCCTCTCTAGCTATATAAGTCCCCTGAATTTGATTAACTATAAGCTGCGAGTCGCTCTTGATTACAACCTGCTCTATTCCGAGCTCTCGTGCCAATTTTAGACCTGCAATTACAGCTTCATATTCTGCTTCATTGTTAGTAATGGGATGGCACTTTATGGCTTGCCTTATAGTTTCTCCAGAAGGCGGGATTAGAATAATGCCTAAACCCGCTCCTTTAACATTTGAGGAGCCATCAATAAATAGGGTCCATGTACCCAGATTAGACCCGTTGAATACCTGCAGTTCCTTTTCTGCTTCTGTTACTATTCCTGGGCTGAAGTTTGCCATGAAATCTGTTAAAATCTGTGATTTTATCGTAGTTCTAGGTTGATATGTTATATCATATTCACCTAGTTCTATAGAGATAGGGTGATATTGAAAATAAGGCCTCAACTTTCTAGATGCCATTATTAGTGCTAAAGCAAGTTTTTCTAAATGAGGATATCGAGTTTCGGCATCCAATAAGGACTTGCTAACATAATAAATTGGAGATTGTTTACCTTTGTCTTCTCGAACGAATACTGCACTTACCTCCATTTCTGACACAGCGAGATAGGTGAGTAGCCTTTCTCCATCCTTCGATTTAGCTAGCAACGGTGGGTTTGACAAGTATGTTTTTAGATTTTTGAGTGCTTGCTGGAATTCCTCAGTCCACTCAAATTGGCTTTGCTTTTTCAACATTGAAAAAAACTTAAAACTTTTCTTCAAAGATTTAGAAATAAACCTTCCCAATTCTGCTATCCTACCTATCAACCTCTGCACCTCCTTTTGGCGCGTGAGTATATCCGGTATTTCTTCAATGGCTTTAATCCGTGCTGGATTTACTTCAATTCCTCGGTTAGAAACAAGGAAACCTAAAAACTTACCTGAAGACACGCCAAATGCACACTTTTCGGGATTTAACTTCATATTGAATTTGCGGAGAATCTGAAATGTATCTGACAAATGTTAGATGTGATCCCCCGCCTGTGTTGACTTGACTAGCATGTCATCGATATAGACTTCCATGATTTTTCCCAGATGTTCTTGAAACATCTTTGTTACTAACCTCTGGTATGTGGCTCCAGCATTTTTTAGGCCGAAAGGCATGACTTTATTAGTAAGTTCCCTTGTCTGTAATAAAGGTAGTTTTTTCCTCATCTAAGGATCCATTTTTATTTGATTATATCCTGAATAGGCATCTAAAAAACTCAACAATTCATGTCCTGCAGTAGCATCTATTAGTTGATCTATGTGTGGTGAAGGAAAAGAATCTTTAGGGCAAGTTTTGTTCAAGTCAGTATAGTCTATAAAAACTCGCCACTTACCATTCTTTTTGGGTACCACTACAGTATTAGCTAGCCAATTAGGATATTTTACCTCTCGGATAGACCCTATTTTTAAAAGCTTTTGTACCTCATACTGAATCACCTAGTTTTTGAAGGATCCTTGCTTCCTTTTCTTCTGTTTTACAGGTGGATATGTTGGATCTTCATTCAGCTTATTGGTCATCACCTCTGGTGATATACCTGTCATATCTGAATGCGACCAAGAAAAGCAATCTGCGTTAGCTTTTAAGAATTCAATTAACTTACCTTTCATCTCCAGTTGGTTTCGATGTAAACTTTTCTTTCCGGCCAATGTATAAATAGTACCACAGCTTCGAGTTCCTCAATTGTTGTTTTGATGTTTTCATTCTCTTCTGGCTCTTGGATAGTATCAGGCCTTGAGTCTACATCCGTTTGTCCATCTCCAGTTGAGGTTTGTGTTGTTAAATCCTCAACTGAACTCTGTAATTGCTATTTTTCATCTGCAATGTCATTTTTATGCTTGAATTTGATACTTCTAAAAGCCTGTTGATCACCACGGATTTGTCTAATTCCCCATTGCGAAGGGAAAATAATAACCTGATGTAAAGTAGACGGAACAACATCCATCTTGTGAATCCAAGGTCTGTCGAGGATCATATTGTATGCCATGTCGATATCTATCACTTGAAATTTCGTATCTCTGACTACTCCTTCTGTGAATGTGGTGAGCACTATCTCCCCTTTTGTAACAACGCTTGAATTGTCAAATCCAGATAAGGATTGTGCTTTGGGTACCAATTTGTCATTAGCTTGCATCTCATTTATCACTCTTAAAAGAATGATATTTACAAAGTACCTGGATCAATCAAAACTTGTTTCACATTAGTATCATGTAGAAGTAAAGATATTACCAGTGCATCATTGTGTGGGACCATCACGCCATCATCAAATGTTATACTTCTTCGTCCAAAACTTGGCGAACTCGCTTTTCGTGGGTAACTGTGACTTTTGACACCTTTTTTATAGCCGTATATGTCACACCGTTGACATCCTCTCCTCCGCTTATCATGTTAACCGTTCTTTTTGGTGACGGAGGTTTTGGTGGCTCTTGTCTATTCTTCATATATGCTTGCTTACCCTTCTCACTAAACTAATCGGTTAAATAACCTTGTTTTAACAAGTGCTCTACTTCACCTTGTAGCAATATGCACTCTGCTGTTTTGTGACCGTGATCATTATGAAACTCGCACCAGAAATCTGGGTTTCTTATGCTAGGGTTCGATCTTATTTCTTTTGGCCACCGCACCTTATCTCCCATACTTCTTAAAACAGCTACCAATTCAGATGTGCTAACACTGAAACTGTAATCACCAATCTTTGCTTTTGTACTAATGTCGTTGTCCCGCGTATCTCGCTCCTATCTAAACTTGGATGACGAACCCGCATCTTTGTCCCTTGATCTGGAACCGTACCTCAGGTTCTCTTGTTCTGAACGTGAATCCCTTCCTGCTAGTCCCATGTAAGGGTCGTACCTATTCTTACCGGACATTTTTTCAATTTCCGGTTGCCTCGAACTTGTTCTTTCACCTCCCCGTGACTGAGTGATAGTATCCTTTTCTATTCGCAGCTTCGTGTTATACCTGTTGTAAACTTCATTCCAAGTTGTTGCGGGGAATTCTCATAAACTTTATTTGAGTCTCCTCGTGGCTTCTAAGCTTTTTTGATTTAGGTTACTTGCAAACGCCATAAACGCCCAATTATCGGGTATACGCGGTAACATCATCCTTTCACGCTGGAATCTATCCACATATTCCCTAAGTAGCTCTGTATCTACTTATTTTATTTTGAAGATGTTTTCCATCCTCTTTTCAACTTTTTGAGCTCCCGAGTGTGCTTTTATAAATGAATCTGCAAGCTCAGTAAAAGAATCAATAGAATTTTCTGGTAAAAGAGAATACCATGTTAGTGCTCCTTTTGTAAGTGTTTCACCAAATTTTTTGACCAGCACTTACTCAATCTCTTGCTTGGTCAATTCAATGCCTTTCAAGCAAGTTGTAAATGCGGTTACATGATCTCGTGAGTTGATTGTCCCATTATACTTCGGGATATCGAGCATTTTAAACTTTTTTTGAATTGGAAAGGGAGCGGCACTTGGCTTCCAGGGTTGTTGAGAATATTTATCAATATCTACTCCTTTACTCACGGGTGGCACACCAGGTATCTGCTCTATGCGATCGTTCTGCTCCTTGAGCTATTACTACAAAGTTAGTACTAAACTTTGTAAATTAGAATTATTTAGAATACCTGACTTTCCATCGCGAGATTCGCTAGGAGTTCCTCCACTGCCCGAATTGGCAAGCCCTAAGCGTGGGTTCTCTATGGTTGCGGTGTTGTTCGGCGGTAGAGTTGGTGGTACAGTTGGTAATCCACTACCGAAAGCTTGAGAGCATTGTTGACGTGTTCTGCAATTAGTTGCTTCAATGCATCTTTAGACGTTTGATCTTCCCCTTGTTGATCATTCACATGTGATGTTGATCTATCAGGTGACCCTTCTCGGGAGTGTTGAGGAGAATTTTGGGGTGAAGGGATTGGAGTTTCATCCCCTTGTTGATTCTATTGTTTCAGTTGGTTTTGTTTGTTTTGTTGGTTGTTGTCATTGGCAGTCGACATGATTATTTGACAGAAAGATGAATTTGGAAAGTGAAAAGATTATCAGATTTCTGGTAGCAGAACTAATTTGTTCAACAAAAAATTGTGTATTTTGGTCAAAGCTTATTTTTAGAAGTACTCGGGCTACTGATAATCAAGAAATTTTATATTCTCTCAATCATAAGAAAGGGAATTAGAATATGAAATAGCAAAGTAATCAATAGAAAGCAAAAGAAAGTAATTGTATTCCAATAATAATCAGAACATGTCTTTACAAGTGAAATCCCCTTCCTTATATAGGAATCTACAAGTACAAGGTTTCTTCCCTTTTATGACTGATATGAACATTAATGATATTAATTAGACGTTATAATTATCAATCGTAATTGTTCATGAAGATTCTGTAACGTCTATGACCATTCATGCACATTAATTGACGATTCATGAATCTTCCTTCTTTATTGTCTTGATTCATTATGCCGGTGTCTCTTCATATAGCAATTCAGACTCAAGCGACCATACCCCTTTTATCTCGTGGGTGATTTGCTCGTACCGATTATGACTCATGCCTCTTTCAATGCATCTCTCCAACTGTCGCTTTCTTAGTGAACCATGTGTCTTGCCACATCGGGCACATATATAAATTCACGTGTAATATTTACTTTTAACAATACAACTTTCTATTTGAAATGAAATGAAACATGAAAGATCGGCCAGGTATGTATTAAAGGACATCTATCATATAGAGAAGTAAGTTAGAGAAATGACGAAACAACATAAATCATGATATAATACGCGTAGGGGTGTCAAATTGGCGGGTTGGGTCAATTTTGGGCGGAAAGTTATTTGGGCTAGGAAGGGTTGGGTCAAGATGGGCTAAAATTCGGGTTATAGCCTAACCCGCCCAATTCTTTTCAAGCTTTACTTAATATGTGTTGTCTTCTTATGAATTATATAATTACTAAGTAAGACTTTTTTCTTTTGTTATGGTAATATATAACATATCGAACAAAACAAAAATTATTTCTATGATATTTTGGCAATGTTATTCATGGATCAATTTGAGCTAAAAATTGGCCAACTTTAAATGGGTTGGGTCCAGGTAGGTAAGTTCAATAAATGGGCAGGTTAATAACCAACCCAATCTGGGCGGGTCTGGCGGGTTGGGCGGGTCATTTGGGCTTGGGCCAAATGTCACGACCCTAACCGATGGGCTGTGACGGGTGCCCGAATCCTACATGTCGAACATCCTTAAGCATGCGTTTAAGATATAATCATGAATAACATACGTGAGGGAAACCTATTCAAAATACATATGTACATATACATACGGAATACAGTGGGCGAGCCGGCAAGGCTGCTATAGACAACTATATACCCAAAACTAGAAGCCGACATGGCCACATACTATCCAACTGTACATGACTGTCTACATACCTCTAATAGAAATACAACTGTACAAAGACGGGACTGAGCCACGTCATACCCATATATATATACAAGCATATCATACCAAAATTAAAAGCAGCTCCGGATCAAGTGGAGTACGCCAACTCTCGCTGATCAAAGATCCTAAGAAGGGGGATCGTCGGCTTGGCTACCTGCACTTGCGGGCATAAAATGCAGGCCCGGGAAATAGGGCGTCAGTACGAATAATGTACTGAGTATGTAAGGCATGAAAATCAGTACATAAAAGACATAGATGAAACATGGAATAAAGAAATCCATCTGTAAGTCTGAATAACTTTGTAAATTATGAAACATGTATAATGTCATGCACGTGCATATAAATGTCGTGTCATACATAGGTATAGGTGTACATAACATCATCAAGCCTCTGGCATCCCATCATATCATTCGGCCAGTGCGGGCAACATCATCAACATATACCAACTGATCAGGTGGTGGTGCGTATATAACGTCGTAACCTTTTTCCCATATCCCATATCCCATATATATATATATATAATATATATATATATATATATATATATACACGTCATCTGGTCATGAGTCAATGTACATGTATGAATGAATGAAATGCATGAAAATATGTTAATAATCTCAATATTCATTTGATAAACTTTTGTCAACTGTGTATTATTCTGAGACCCATGAATAGAAGATATAATAATATGTCACATAGGGAATCAAGAACACAGAGACCCCTAGTATTTATATGAATAGAGTCATTTATGAAAACTGTGCGTTTGCTCGTTTTTCTGTATAATTTGGATCATGCCAAAGAAGAAAGAAGGGATAGCCTTAACATACCTGAGCCGATTCTCCTTATCTCTTTGATTTCCTTTTGTCCAGTTTGTAAAAAAAATGATATCTCAATGTTAGGCATGCACATAAGAATGTTAACTGCAATGGACCATTTTCTTTTTAGAAGACTTGTTCAAAGTGGTTGTTCCATTAGCCAGTTGGAGAAGCAAAAGTCTTTAGAATTTTCATGGTCAAGTAGAATTGCCCAGAATTCAAAGGCGAGAAAAGAGAAAAGATCGAGGAGCATGATCATCTTTGACACTGATTGCAAATAACAAAGTGAGTGTGACTTGTAGATTACATGGTGATTTGTGACAAATGGTTTAAAGATGTCTATGTCTAAAAGGAAAGAAAGCATGAATTGATTGCAACTAAAGAGGCAGATTTTGGTCAGCACTTACGACCACTCTTTGGCTCATATCCTTGTAACTTTGCCACTAAAATTCTTAATGTGACACATATAATAAATGACTAATGAGTCATTTGTTTGGTTAGTGGCTTGCTGTCACGTAGAGATGGGGTGGGAATATTTAATCTTTATCCACTTATTAGGTAATTAGGTAATGTCCCGTTACCCGATAATTAACCAATTACCTGCATAATTATGAATTGTCTCAAATTACTTAAAATTCTACTCATTTTTAATATATTTTATGCATCATAATATCACGGTCATATGGTACCATGTATGGTACTAGTCCATAAATATCGGATATTATAGCTCGGACATTTATCCGAAATCGACAACCTTCTACGAAATTCATTTTCTTTAATTCGTGTACCCTTTATCCTTCATGGCACTTACTTATCGCTTGTTATAAATAGCATAAATATGCTAACCTCAAGATAATCTCATCCCCCAGTCTATGTCAATTAACTGAAGACGAAACTTTAACGTACGAAAACGCGAGAAGTAACATCCTTTCCCCCCCCCCCCCCCTAGAAATATTCGTCCTCGAATGTTTAACTCCCCGGGATCTATACAACTTTGGCAGAGTCGCCTTTGTAACAATACTACTACCAACTCTTCCTGTAGAAACTCAATAACTCAACGCCACATAGGACCACAATCATCACTAACGACAGTGGCCTCACACGACCAATGACAATAACTAACACAAGAATCCATACACGTACCTTAAGGTTGTGGTGTCTCAGTCGGACTCTTCTCTGGAAGAGAAAATAAGTAGGGATATCTAGACTTCATGTCTTCCTCGGCCTCCCAAGTCATTTCCATATTGTTGTTTCTCCAAAGTACTTACATCGAAGCTACATCTTTAGTTCTCAATCTCCGAACCTGTCTGTCTAATATAGCAATGGGAGTTTCTTCATATGATAGCTGCTCTGTGACCTGAAAGTCGTCAACTGACACGATTCTGGAAGGATCTTCGATACATTTACGGATCATAGACACATGAAAGACTGGATGTACAGACTCCAAGTCCGAAGGAAAGTCTAACTCATATGCTACCTGGCTACCTTGTGTATGATCCTATATGGTCTAATGTACCTAGGGCTAAGTTTTCCTTTCTTACCGAACCTCATAACACCTTTCATCGGTGATACCTTTAGGAATACCCAGTCGTCAACCTCAAACTCCATGTCTCGCTGTCGATTATCCGCATAAGACTTCTAACGGCTTTGAGCTGCTAATAGCCTTTCCTGTATAAGCTTAATAGCTAATAGCCTTTCCTGTATAAGTTTTCCTCCTACTAATATAGTTTCCCCAACATCGAACCGCCCTATAGGCGACCTACACTTCCGTCCGTAAAGAGCTTCGTATGGAGTCATCTGAATACTGGAATGGTAGCTATTATTATATGCGAACTCAATAAGTGGCAGATGATCATCCCAGCTACCTTTGAATTCTATCAAACAAGCCCTTAACATTTCTTCAAGTGTCTGAATAGTACGCTCAGCCTGTCCGTTTGTCCGGGAATGAAATGTTGTACTAAGACTTACCTAAGTCCCCAATCCTTTTTGGAAGGACCTCCAGAAGTTAACTGTAAATTGAGCTCCTCTATCCGAGATAATAGATACAGGGACACCATGCAGTCATACTATCTCCTTAATATAAAGCCTTGCATAATCCTCTATGGAATATGCAGTCCTAATTGGCAGAAAATGGCTGACTTTGTAAGCCTATCAATAATCACCATATCGAATCGAACTTATGCTGGGTACAAGGTAAGCCTACGATGAAATCCATATTGATTAGTTCCCATTTCCAAGTCGGAATCTCTGTTGCCTGCAATAATCCACCCGATTTTTGATGCTCAATCTTAACCTGCGGACAGTTAGGACACTGAGCAACAAACTCCGCTATATCCTTTTTCATTCTGTCCCACCAATATACTTCCTGATATCATGATACATCTTTGTCGCTCCTGAATGGATAGAATAACGAGAATAGTGAGTTTCTCCCATAACCTACCGACGCAGCCCTGCAATATTAGGGACACATAATCGTCCTCGATATCTGTTTATCTTGAAAATGGTAATTACAATTAGATTTGATTTTGTAGTTCTAAAAATACGTGATTTATTTTTATGCTAGTTGTTAGGTAGTAGATGCTAAGTGTGAGACTAAAAAATAAAGTAAGAGCTTGAAGGTAATGTATCAAGCAAACCGAGTGTCTGAGAATCGGGGCCTCGAGCTGGCTTATATGGGGCCTCAAGGACGAGCTAGGCGTTAGGCTCTGAACAGTCGATGGGGGACTAATATTTCTAAGGGCCTTGATGAGGGCTTTTTATGATCAATGATGAGTAATAAATGAAGAACAAATAATGAAATACAACAGATGTGAGCAATAAATATAAGTAAAAAGATCAAAGGAGAATATGTTTAAGTTAGAGAGCAGAGAATGTTCTTGTTCTTGTATTCAATGTTGTGTGTTG
The DNA here is from genome assembly GCF_001879085.1 of Nicotiana attenuata. Classification (NCBI taxonomy): domain Eukaryota; kingdom Viridiplantae; phylum Streptophyta; class Magnoliopsida; order Solanales; family Solanaceae; genus Nicotiana; species Nicotiana attenuata. Next base: position 58,862 of record NW_017670456.1, read on the forward strand.
TATATCTTACAAAATGAGAAGGATCCCCTTTATATATGAGGGGAAATACCAACATGGTACAGATGCATTTATTACAAAGATACGCGGCTGATATAGCCATTTAATGCCACGGTACAGGCTTGTACTAGCCTAATAGACTTGGTCAGCTTTAATCACGTGCCTGGGGAACTTCCCGTTTTGCCATCATAACCACCGATTTGTACTGTCCTGATCAGATATTGGGAAGCCTCGGGGTCGAACCTCGAGCCGTTCCTTGAGCCTTTGGAGACGTGCTTGTGAAGCGTCATAATGGCCACAAAATCGGACCCTCTGATTTGTATTCAATGTTCCTCGAGTCTCCATTGTGACGATGGGCGAGCACCTCAGGAGTCGCTCGATGGCTAAATAGTGTCGAAGCCTTTTATTGTTTGGAGCTGATGTGATTGAAGCTCTTTTGCTTATGTCGAGGGTATCCTGGTTAACCTGTTCTTTTAGAAGTGTTTTCGAAGTAATTTGAAGGCCTGTGAGTTTATTGGCGACGGTTGGGTGTCCCCGAGTCGCGTTAGTTTTGCTGGTACAGCCTTGTGACTGTAGTCATTATATTTGGCCGTAGCCTTTTAGTCCTCGAGTGAAGTAGCTTCGGCGTCTATATCGAGGGTATGCCTTTTTGGGGGTCTTACAAGTTCGAATATATAGCCTAACTTTAAGATCGGGATTATGCCTTTTGTAAGGTCTTATAAATTTTAACATGCCTTAGTTGAGGTCTTACAGATTTGGTTATTTGGTACAAGTACAACTCATGCCTTGCTTGAGGTCTTACAGATTTGGTTACTTGGTACAAGTATAACTCATGCCTTGCTTGAGGTCTTATAGGTTTGGTATTGCCTTGTAAAGGTCTTATGATCTTGAGGTTGCCCGCATGGGGTCTTATAGACTCGAGTTTGACAAATTGATGGGGTGACCGTCAGCGACAGTCTCCAAGACGTCGAGAGTCTTTTGGCTCTGGGGCCGTTTTGTGTAAACTTGGAGTTGCCTCTTTGAGGGCTTACGGGTTCAATATTTCTGAGCCAGAGTCATATGGCTTCGATTTTGACGTCAGTCCCCGAGTGTTCGGAAAATTTCTGACTCTGGAGCCGTTTCTTGAAAAAATAGCGAATTTTTTTAAAGCGCAAAGTGTTTTGATGGAAAAATATTCCTTTATTACTTGGCACAAGTATACATGTTTTCGTCGTCAAGGGTTCAATTATTCTATGCGGACACGGTTCATTCGATCGTTTGGCTCGATACATCATTTTCCTATTGAGACCCCTTTTGGCTCATCTTAACTTCTTTGAGGGGGTGATTTCCCAGGGGGATTCCCCCTAGTATTCGAGGTTGATTGAAGAGAAGCCTTGAACACTTGTTAAGTTCTCCTCAGGTAGCATATATATGTTGCCTCGTTAAAAACCTTGCCGGTAAAACCCTTCTTGGGATAAAACCCGATCGAAGGAAAAAAGTGCAACGCATGCTTTAAAACCTGAGATCTTCAAGCTGGAAAGCGCTTTGATTGTTCTGATCGGACACCTACACACAGGTTAGTGTAAGATGTAAAATAAAAAAAGGGAGATGATTATACCTTAGTGGTGATGGCGCTTCGAGCCTCGATGTGCTTCAATCGTTTGCTCCGGGGATGCGGTACGGTCCTTTACTTGTTTATTCGGGTGTAGTTGAGAATGTATCTCGTGATTGCTACTTCCCTGTTTGCTTATCCTTTAGCTCCTTTGATGTTGAAGGCGTCGATGCCGGTGCCACATCGTGCACCGCGAACATCTCTCTTGCTGCATGCTGTTCTCTGTACATGGTTTTAATTCCGTCCTTTGTTGGAAATTTCATCATTTGATGAAGAGTTGATGGTACTGCTCTCATGCAGAGTATCCATGGCCTTTTGAATAAGGCATTGTATCACATGTCTCCATCGATGACATGAAACTTGGCATTTTGGGTTGTGCCGGCCACGTTGACCGGGAGGGTGATCTCCCCTTTCGTTGTCTCGCTCGCCATATTGAATCCGTTGAGGACTCGAGAAGTGGGCACGATTCGGTCGAGCAGTCCGAGCACTCCACCACCCTCGACCTGATAATGTTGGCCGAGCTACCTGGATCCACAAGTACACATTTAATTTGGAATGTATTCACAAGAAAAGAGATTACCAGTGCGTCGTTATGAGGCTGAGACAGGGTCTCGATGTCCTCGTCGCTGAACGTGAGAGCGTCCTCGGGTACGTAACCCTGAGTTCGCTTTTCCCTGGTAATATATATTTTTGTTCGTTTGACAATGAGTTCCTGTGGGATGTCGACTCCTCCAACAATCATGTGGATGACATGTTGTGGTTCTTCTGTATCATTTTTCATGTTCGCCTCTCTTTCTCGGAATTGATTTTTGGCTCAGTCGCTGAGGAACTCCCGGAGATGCCCTTTGCTGATCAGTCGGGCTACTTCTTCTTAGAGCTGTCTGCAATCTTTGGTCCTATGGCCGTGTGTGCCGTGAAACTCGCATACCAGGTTGGGGTTCCTTTGTGACGGATCTAATTGTACGGGTTTTGGCCACCTGGTTTCTCTAATTTTAGCGATGGCAGAGACGACTTCTGAAACATCAATGTTGAAGTTGTATTCGGACAATCGAGGTGCCTCTGTCAGTCCTGTATGTCTGTCGAATTCGACTCTCCCCACAAGTCCCCGAGAATTCTGACCTCGGTCTGTCCTTCGATCATTTCGGGGTATGTTATGCCTTGGGGCGTTTCTTCGATCTTCAGTGTAAGGTTGATATCTTTCCTTGTTTGGCCTCGTTTCCTTTTCCAGGAGCATGCTAGGATATACTGAGCCCGAAGGGGCTCCTAGTTGGTCGTCCTCGACCCTAATCTATGATTGATATCGGTTTTGGACATCCGACCAAGTTATGGCGGGATATTCTACCAAGTTCTGCTTTAGTTTCTTTGAAGCCACCGAGCTTCGCTCGTTCAAACCTTGGGTAAAGGCCTACAACGCCCAGTCGTCAGAGACTGGCGGTAATTCCATTTGCTCCATTTGGAAACGAGATACAAACTCCCGCAGCATCTCATTTTCTTTTTGTTTGATTTTGAAGACGTCGGACTTTCTTGTAGCAACCTTAAAGGCACCGGCGTGTGCCTTTATAAAAGAATCTGCCAGCATAGAAAATGAATCTATTGAATTCGGGGCTAGGTTGTGATACCACATCATGTCCCCTTTTGAAAGTGTTTCTCCGAATTTCTTCAATAGGACGGATTCAATCTCGTCGTCCTTCAGGTCATTCCCCTTTACAGCACAACTGTAAGTAGTGATGTGCTCGTTGGGGTCCGAGGTTCCGTTGTACTTTGGGAGATCAGGCATTCTGAATTTCTTCAGAATGGGCTTTGGAGAGGCGTTTTACGGGAATGGCCTTTGTACAAATTTCTTTGAATCTACACCCTTTAGGATTGGGGGTGCGCTTGGGATCTGATCGACCCTTGAATTGTAGGTCTCCACCTTTTTGTCATTGGCTTCTATCTTCTTTTCGCCCGATTCAATCCTCTTCACGAGGTCCTCGAGCATCTATATGATAGCAGGATCGGCTGCTGACCCGTTGTTGCTTGATCTTTCTGGTATTTGTTCGGCTTGAGGAGCCGTCTCTGGTGTTGCTGTGCTTGGAGTTTTTTGGTAGCTTTGCAGTTTAGCAATCGCCAGCTGTTGTGCCTGCACCATCTCAAAAATGACGTGAAGGCTAACCTCTCGTTCCTCCCGAGCTGGGGTTTTCTAAGCTTCTTGTTGGTTCTCTTGGCGTATACTCCTGTCGGTATGGGAGCTTACATCGACGTGTTGGGCGTTGCGCGAGACCACGTCCACGAGAATTGGTTCTGGTGCGTCCTCAGGGTTTCGCGGTGGTACACCGACACCTGAAATAGCTACACCATTCTCTCCATGGTCCTCAGGACCGTTGTTCTCATGTGCATTCACTGAGTTTGACATTTTGACCTGAAATCAAAGATTCTTTGGACAAGAAAAAGCGTGAAAGATAACTTGCGTTATGTAATAAACCAGCAAGAAGACAATCACTATTATTTTTAGCCCCACGGTGGACGCCAAACTGTTTACCTTGAAAATGGTAATTACAATTATATTTGATTTGTGGTTCTAAAAATACGTGATTTATTTTTATACTAGTTGTTAGGCAGTAGATGCTAAGTGTGAGACTAGAAAATAGGATAAGAGCTTCAAGGTAATGTATCAAGCAAACCGAGTGGCTGATAATCGGGGCCTCGAGCTGGCTGATACGGGGCCTTGAGGTCGAGCTAGGCGTTAGGCTCTGAACAGTCGATAGAGAACTAATAGTTCTAAGGGCCTTGATGAGGGCTCTTTATGATCAATAATGAGTAATAAATGAAGAACAATTAACGAAATACAATGAATATAAGCAATAAATGTAAGTAATAAGATCAAAGGAGAATATGTTTAAGTTGGAGAGCAGAGAATGTTCTTGTTGTTGTATTCAATGTTTTGTGCTATATATCTTACAAAATGACAAGGATCTCCTTTATATATGAGGGGAAATCCCAACATGGTACAGATGCATTTATTACAAAGATACGCGGCTGATATAGCCATTTAATGCTACGGTACGGGCTTGTACTAGCCTAATAGACTTGGTGAGCTTTAATCACGTGCCTGGGGAACTTCCCATTTTGCCATCATAACCACCGATTTGTACTGTCCCGAGGTCGGATATTGGGAACCCTCAGGGTCGAACCTCGAGCCGTGCCTCGAGCCTTTGGAGACGTGCTTGTGAAGCGTCATAATGGCCACAAAATCGGACCCTCTTATTTTTACCGTGTACAATATCTGAGGACCCCATGTTCTGTAATTTCAAACGGTATCTTCTCCTTCTGAGGGGTGGTATCCTTATAACGAATGAACACAGGATCCTCGTACTGGCGTTCCTTTACTTCAGTTACTAAAGAGGATGTAGTCGTATCCTGAATAGTAATTCCAATATCACCTGAGTCCAGTAACCGAACTCCAAGACTAGCTAGCTGATGAATCTCATGGGCTATTCCCCTCTTATCTGGCTATAAATATGACAGGCTACCCATTGATCTACGGCTCAGGGCATTGGCTACTACGTTTGCCTTCCCCGAATGGTATAAAATATCAACGTCATAGTCTTTAAGTAGCTCCAACCATCTCCTTTGACGTAAATTCAATTCCTTTTGCTTGAAGATATACTGGAGGCTCTTATGATCCATATAGATATCAACATGAATGTCATATAAGTAGTGCCTCCACATCTTTAGTGCATGAATCATCGCGACTAACTCTAAATTGTGGGTCGGGTAGTTCTTCTCGTGTTTTCTTAGTTGTCTAGAAGCATAAGCTACAACCTTACCATGATACATCAGCACACAACCCAATCCAACGCCTGAAGCATCACAATAGATAACATAACCATCGATCCCTTCTAGGAGCGTTAGAACCGGTGCTGAAGTTAATCTGTCCTTTAATGCCTGGAAACTCCGTTCGCAAGCATCAGTCCATTGAAACTTTGCTCCCTTGTGAGTCAACCTTGTCAAAGATGCTGAAAGGGAAGAAAATCCCTCTACAAATCTCTTATAATAACCTGCCAAACCGAGAAAGCGACGAACCTCCGTCGGTGTTGTGGGTCTAGGCCAAGTCTTTACTGCCTCAATCTTTTGTGTATCCAGCCAGATGCCTTCACCCGAAATGATATGCCCAAGGAAAGCTACAGAGTTCAACCAGAATTCACATTTAGAGAATTTTGCATACAACTTCCCTTTTTGTAAAACTCTGAGCACAGTACAGAAATGATCTGCATGCTCAGCCTCTGAACGAGAATACACCAATATATTATCGATAAATACAATTTCGAACATACCTAAAAAGGGCCTAAACACACGGTTGATCAAATCCATGAATACAGCTGGGGCATTGGTCAAACCGAATGACATAACACGAAACTCAAAGTGCCCGTATCTGGTCCTGAATGATGTCTTCAGAATATCTTCCTCCTTAACCCTTACCTGATGGTACTCGGACCTCAAGTCTATCTTTGAAAAACACTTGGCACCTTGCAACTGATCAAATAAATCATCATTCCTCAGGAGCGGGTACTTATTTTTGATCGTCACCTTATTCAACTATCTATAATCAATACACATCCGTAAGGAACCATCTTTCTTCCTCACAAATAACACAGGTGCTCCCCACGGCGATGTACTAGGTCTGATAAAGCCTTTTTCAAGCAAGTCCTTTAGTTGTTCCTTCAACTCTTTTAGCTCTGAAGGGGCCATTTTTAAGGGAGGAATAAATATTGGATGAGTATCTGGTAGTAGGTCAACAGCAACTCAATTTTTTGCTCTAGCGGAAGACCCGGAAGCTCATCGCAAAAAACATCGGGAAACATCGTGTCTAATGGGATTGGCTCTACAGTTGGGAATGAATTGGTAGTGGATAGAGGACTGTGAGGTTCTAAAGGTGAACTAGCAAGTTGGTGATTGGAGATGAAGGCAGTAAAGATGAGATTGGCCCGTAATCCAGTGTTGGAGAAGGAGAAAGAAACTCAGAACTAGCTGCAGGCATGAGAACTGAGGAATCATGGTGTGATGAAAGAAATTTCTCTTTTGGACATTTGAAAGGAAAGATATTTTCTTTAAATATAACATCTCAACTCACAAAGGTTTTTCCAGAGTTAAGTTGATACAGTTTATACCCTTTTTTGTGTAGAAGCATAACCTAGAAGAATAGCAGGAATGGATTTTGGTTGGAATTTGTCATGAGAGTCAAGTCTGGTAGCAAAAGAAAGACATCCTATTGTCCTTAGGTGATCCAGTTTAGGGGAACAGCCGTGAAAAAAGCTCATAAGGAATCTTTCCATGCAGAACAGTGCTAGGTAGTCTGTTAATGATATAAGTGGTTGCTAGAATGCATTCACCCTACAGTTTTAAAGGTAATGCAGCTTGAAACCTCAAAGCTTTACCTACTTCAAGTAGGTGTCTGTGCTTCCTTTCTACCACTCTATTTTGTTGGGGAGTATAGAGACAACTACTTCGATGAACAATTCCTTTGGTTTGAAATAGATTAGAACAAAGAGAATTGAAGAACTCATGGCCATTATCAGACCTGAAAATCTTGACAGTAGAAGAAAATTGGTTTTCTACCAAATGAAGAAAATTTGATAGAATCACATAGACATCACTTTTCAGTCTTAAGAGAAAGGTCCAAGTCATTCGTGAAAAATCATCAACAAGTGTTAGGAAATATCTATAACAATTGTAAGTGTTTACTCTATAAGGGCCCCACACATCCATATGAACAAGTTCAAATGAACATTTTGATCTAGAAAATACTAGTATGGAAAGGCAGCCTAGTTTGTTTAGCTAATGGACAAATATGGCAGTTACAAGAGCTAGAATTAGACAACAATGTCTTTGTTGTAGGTATCTTCCTAAGAACTGAATGAGGAGCATGGCCAAGTCTTTGATGCCACAACATAGTTGAGGAGGCAGACTGGTTAGTGGTCATACAGGTGGAAGTGAGAGGTGCAACAGGCTTTGAAGGATTGAGGATGTAGAGTCCATCCTTGAGGCTACCAATCCCCCTCACCTTGCCATTGAAGAGGTCCTGAAAGAGACAAAAATCAGGATAAATAGAGAATATACAATTTAACTCCTTAGTATATCTAGACACAGACAACAGATTATACTGAAACTTAGGCACATAAAGCATATCATGTAGAGTTTGATTGTAAGACATGGCACACGACCCTGTATGTGTGATCTGAGTACTTTGTCCATTTGGTAAATGGACTGAAGTAAATTTAGAATGAGGAACAGGCTTAGGATAGGATAATAGATCTAAGGATGAAACTATATGATTTGAAGCACCAGTATCAATGATCCACTTAATCTGGTCAGTAATTGAATTACATGCCATATTGGCTACATCTACTGGTTTTTTTCTTCTGCTGGTCCCTTTTCTTTGCTCAACATTCTGAGTATCTGTTGGTACTGCTCAGGTGTGAAGATTGGGGCTGCTGCATTGATCATGCCATTTATCATTCCAATTCCATCAATTCCTGTGTATTTAGTCTCCTTCATTGTACTCACATTGTGTGCCACAGGTATGTAGTTGTCATTAGTCCCTCTCCTTTTGTTGTTGAACTTAAAACCTGGTGGATACCCTACCAACTTATAGCAAGTCTCTCTTGTGTGTCCTTTCATCTTACAATAATCACAAAACATATTTGTGTTTCTTTTGAACTTCACATTTGAGTTGTTTGCTGACACAAAAGAGCTGCTCTCAGTATTCATAGGTCCACTTCCCAGAATTCCACTTTGTACACCATATCCACTACTAAGCCTTTAAATTTCTTCTTGAACTATCATTGAATATGCTTGATCAAGTGAAGGTGTTGGTTGATCATTAGTATTTCACTCCTTTGAGGAGCATAAGTGTCATTTAATCCCATTAAAAATTCATAAGTTTCTGTTGGCGAAGAAACTCAATAGATGTCTTAGATTTCTCACAGTCACATGGCTCGGGTATTATCGACTCAAACTTATCCTAGAGGTCATTGAGGTTAGAAAAATAGACTGGTACACTAGAAATGCCCTGTGTTAGGCTGCTGATTTCCCTATTCATATGATACACCTTAGTAGCATTAACTTTGTCAAAATGATCCTTAAGTTCTTTCCAAACCTTCTGTGCATTTGAAGAGTACACAATTCCTTTCCTGAGTTCCTTAGCCACAGAGCTTTGAATCCATGACTGCACCATGGCATTGCAACGATCCCACTGCCGCAATTGGAAGACATTCTTCTCGTGCTCTCTAGTGCAAGTTTCATCAAAAAATCCAAGTTTATTGTTTACAAGGAGCGACATCTCCATAGATCACCTCCATTCCGAGTAATTTTCAGTTCCAATTAACAGTTAAGGAACAAGTAACGTACCCGGTGTATCTGAGGGATCAACATACAGAAGATCGTTACAATCGATCTGCTGATTGCTTGCATGCGAGGATCCAGCTGTAACTTGAGGTGAATCAAGCGTCATTTTGACAGGAAAAAAAATAGATCTGGGAAAATCGAAGACGAAGAGGAGAAGAGATAAAAAAAAAAGCAAAATAGAAGAAAAACGTAGGGAATCGACCGGATGAAATGCTCGTTGCTCAGTCGCGAAGAACCATGGCTCTGATACCATGTTAAAATCTAGCCCTAGGTTCCGCCATTAATGAGCTCGAGCAAGAAAGAATAGAGAAGGCGATAGAGAGAGATGCAGAGAAATGAGAAATAGATTTTCTGTTACTGCCTTGTGTAAAATGAGCTGTACACCCCTATTTATCTTAACTAACATAACCCCCTTTAAGAAAGATGAATTTGACAACTAACTAACTAACCACCTTCTAGAAGAGTACTACATAAATATAGGAATGTACAATTATTTACAACTCTAATTTCAAGACTTCAAAGCACAACTGAGTCATCCAATGGAAACCACAAAAATTAAGAGAAAAGCAATGGTCGATTGGTCCTAGGCATAATGTTGCAACCAAACACACTCACGCAAGTATACGTGGTCGTCAAGTAATAGAGTAGTGAATAGAGAATCGTTCCCATGGAGACTTGTGATTAACCATTGACTGATTCAAACTCAATTAACTTATCGATTCAAGAGATTTCTCACAAATTATAGAAGTAACTAATTTACTACCTAAAATTATCAAGCAATGAATTAACTAGAAATCAACTGAAACAAATAGCAATTTCAAATAACAATCAGTAGGAGAGGATATTCTAGGGTCATGGGTTAGCTAACAATCATGTTGCATTCTTGGCTTAAAATGACTAATTGATTTATCTGGATTGTTGATTGACAGGGTTGATATTACTCATAAGAATCTGTGGAGTCTTTACTCCTCTATTCAAGTTAACTTAATGCCTATATGTCCATGGAATTAAGATTAACAAGAATGCATTTACAATTCATATATTTCAACCAAGCAAGGCAATTAGATATATGTCTATCCTAATTGCGAATTCGTTCCCCGATGCCCAGGTTCAAGAACATGCACTATTTAATTCTATATGCAATCTAAAGTTCCCACTTTCGAGTTCAACTCTAGATTCGTAGATAGTATTTCAGTGTTAGCTACTCAGTAAAATAATTAAAAATAGAACTAATTAAACAACCCAATATGATAAAATCAACTTCGTCAAATTAAACTTCAAACATCAACATTCATGTTTCACCCATGACCCTAGAACAATAGGGTTCTTAGCCACTCATGTTTATACAATCATCAAATATAAGGTTTTCAAACATAAAATCAATGAGTACTAGAAAAAGGATGGAAGAATTGATCAAATCCGTGCTCCGGAGTGTTTGGCTCTTTTGTTCTCCTCTAAAAGTCACGTTCCCCTCTTCAAAATAGGTTTAGGTTGGCTTTTACATCAGTTGGGGGCGTATTGTGGTTAAAATAGCCGAGCGTCCAGGGCAGCGTGGGGCGCTGGCCCTGGCGCCCAAACTTTTTAGCTTCTATAAATTGCGCCACAGCCAGCGTGGGCTGGCGCCCAAACTTTTTAGCTTCTGTCAATTTTTGCTCTTTCTTCCCAAATTCGCTCTAATTCGCGCAATTTCGTCCCAAATTGCATCTGAATGATTCCTACACATAGAAATACCACAAATTAGCACAAATCATTATATTATACATCCGTAATCTACTAGACATGAGCCAAATGCGAGGCGATATATATCAAAATATACATACTTTAAGTCGATTATCAATATCCCACACTTAGACTCTTGCTCGTCCTCGAGCAATGGAACTATATTAATCCCCCAAAAGATACTTATCACTATGAAAGAGTACTTCACAATTAATTCAATCAAACACCCTACCTTTGGACTATGATCGATATCGGCAATTAAGCATGAACACACAAATTTCAGATTCTTCCTGTTTTCAAACTAGCCCAAGTATATACAATGCTATTCAACATCCACAACCACGTTAACTCAAGAGATGACTCGTTACACTAAGCATCCTCAAGTTACGCACTCACCCAATAAAAGAAAGCGTAGTACATTACCAATCCGTCATGAGACCAAGTGCCCTCACCACAAACAAAAGAGTGAATATCAAAGTAGTCCACACATTCAAATATGTAATTGAACATAATTTAAGGACATCACACAATTGAACAAAATTCACTCACTCTCACAAAGAGTTCATGTACATCCTGTGGTCGTACCATAAGCTTGCCCGTATTGTATATCTCTAATAATCTAAGCTAGCAAAATCTAGGATCAATTAGGACTTCAAGGTTGTAATGTAGGCTAAGGGACAGGTAGGATATATTTAGAAATAGTGACTAACCCTCCTAAGAACTTTAATACACTACACTCACAAATCAAACACTTTTTCTTTTCAACCCATTCACTTGTCATACACCATATATGACATAGCCCTCTTTTCAAATAAGCACCTCTATGGATTTGCTAGCACGAGTGAGAAAGATTAGGAGGTGTGTATCTTTTTACATTATTTGAACTTTTGTTTGCTTTTTCTTGCAACATTTTTTCTCTTATTTTTTTTCTTTCCTTTCTTTCTCTTTTTCTTCACACACTCCATGTATTGAGGTTCATAAGCTAGTGACTTTTATTCACAATTTTAGTGCACCTTAAGGGTCCTTCCATAGTTCCACTCAAAAGTAACACCCCAATCTCTCCCCTTACTTCTTTTAGCGACTAAGTGCTTTAGGAGGTAAAGGTTCAACAATCTCGAAACAAGAACAAAGTAGGAGTACGGCTTGTAATGTGGGTGCCAAGGAAATGGTCTATAGGCTCAAAGGGGTTAGCAATGGGCAAATTTTATTTGTTAGTGACAAGCACCTTCATGGTCAAGCAAGAAACGCCTACGTCATCTCCTAGACTAGCACAACTTAATGATTTCGCGTTGATTAACACATGGGGCAAGCTCTAGACTACACAGGATAGCACAGAATATCAACAATCCTTACACACACATGAGACCATTCTGTGCGACTCTCAAGTCAAGCAAGCATAGCAAGTTGAGAATTTTTAAGCAACAATGCACTAGGTGGCATACAAGTCAATCAACTGAGAAAAAGGCGTCACAGAGTAGGCGACATACTTTACTTTGGCATTACAATTTAAATTATATATGCAGGAAGACTGAGCGCATGCCATAACTTAACTTGCCAACACCAAACATGTCAATAGGTCCCTCAGAGCAATCTCAGTTTTCTCCTTTATACTACTCCTAAGTAAAAAACTAAACTAGAATACCCTGTTCGAGCTACACCGTTGGAAAAGAACCGGTGTCGAAAGAAAAACCAAGGGATACTACCTAACCACCTAAAAAAAGAAAATCTTTTTGGTATTTTTAATCAGAGTTTAATCCCTCAATAAAATTGTCCAACAGATCCATTGTCGGGAAAAGTCCAATCTCTTTTTGATTGTTTTTTTTAGCTAATTAGACTATGTTAATCCTAAACTAAGCTAAGAGGTGACAAACAAAACAAAAACAAAATAGTAACACTAAAAAAAAGAAAAAAGTTTATACAATTACAGCTCAAGGAGTATTCCCCGACCCCACACTTAAACAATGCATAGTCCCCGATGCATAATAAATTAAAAATAGAGTAAGGCAGAAAGAAAGAACTCCCTGCTATTCGGAGCCTGCCTCCTCAGGATGCCCACCAGCTGCGGCAATGGGCTCATTATCATCTCCTAAGGGTACCAAAGCCATTGGCCCTTAACTTCATCATCATCCGCATCCTCATCATCAGATTCCTTGCCGGTGTTTTCATCCTCAGAAGGATGAATGGGACTACCTGGTGCTATGTCCAACATCTCCTTAGAAGAACTGGAGAGATCACTTCGCAATTGCGTGCGCTCCTCTTCTGACACCCCTAGCCTGCTCATAATAACATTGAGGGTTTTGTAAAGATACCTGTTAAAATTTTTTTCCCTCTCATTCCTAGCAGCTTGGGTGAGCTTCGATGTAGACTCTAGAAAGAACATGATGTCTAGAAATGCCTTGGGTGCCTCCACTGCCTCATCATAGCCAGGGTACTCCGGTACTCCAAGAGATAGCATGTACTGTGTCAGGATGTTGCCATAAAAGAACCTTTTGTCCTCCCTCAAACGGGTGCGGGTCATCTCCCAAGCATGANGTGACGTATTGCTTGGTAGCGTGGGCTTTTGACAAACTTTCGAAGCCTTCAGGGGTTCGAGATATCAACTCCTCAAAAACGACACAAGGCTTCCCTATCCATTGGAACTTTCTTTCCTCTGACCCATGACTCATCCTCTTTCATGTCCCGATTTGCATATAACACTCTGACCATGCTTAGATTTGCAGGGCCCGGACACTCGGGGAGCTTATCCATCTTCTTGTCGATCAGTGTAGCAAGTACATCTAGGAAGCTCTGTTCTAAGGCCTTCACATTATCCCCATTTCAGACACGTATCTCCCATATGGAACAAAAGTATCATGCCATTTCTTGGCGTCATCTCCTACAAGTTCCACCCGAGGCCGTGATTGCTTGTTAGACCCGCTAGCCACTTGCTTTCCCTTGGATTGTCGTGAAGAGCTCTCACCTTACTTACATTTCTTTGGAGGGGGAGCAGTAATGGAGGACTTCCCCACCCCTTTTCCTTTAGTGGCACTGTCACGAGCCATAGCAACATACACATGACAAACACAAAGATGAGAGTGAATCAAGAAAGTTCGCCTAAGGTCATTGTGAGGGGCAAAGGGGACCCTACACTTAAAACCGAAGGCTATGCATAATCGAATCACAATATTGGCTCAACATGCATCAATGTGTCATTACAAGGCTACAGGTACTCAAGACTTCCCTATGCCATACAATTCAATAGTCTAACTTGGTCGTAACTTAACTATGGTGCAAGCATAACAAAGCTAAAGTCTACACTACTACACTAATTTAGTATACTAACTATGACTTACAAGAGTTTACAACAAGATACAATACCCTCAAACACCCCACACTTTGCCCAAACTCATATACAACTACACTCGGCTACTTAGACTTCACCGATGTTCAAATTTACTCTCTTAGGCATTTTAGCAAACACCTTGTGGGCATCAATTTTGGTTCTCTTAGTTCAACAATGGTGGAGCAAGGTGGCCCTCCCAAATTTACATGAAGTAGAGGGAATTATAGTTTACTACTTCAAACACACATTCACAACAAAAGTTTTGCACCAATTTCGTGTATAGTAAGCCACCCACATTAACATAAAAGTATGATTAAGAGACCTAGGGGATTGGGGAGAAAGAAGACTAAAAATACACTAACTCCAAAATAAAAGAAAAGAGAAAACAAGAGAAACGTACCTTTGAGTCTTGATATTAAAGTAAGCAAAGAAAATTGTTGAGCTTGAGAGAGGGCAGAAACACGGCAGAGAAGAAGGAGCTGAAGGTTTTGGGCGTTAGATTGAAATAAAAAAAAAGG
>NW_017670456.1:73956-128823 GCF_001879085.1 Nicotiana attenuata
GAAAGAAAAAAAAATAAAAAATAAAAAATAAAAAATCGTTACCTGACCCGCCAGCCCAGCGCCCCACGCTGGGGCTGGCGTTGAGTTTTTTTGAGCTACTGTAAAGTGCGCCCCAGCCAGCATGGGGCACTGGGCCGGGCGCTCAGTCGCTGATTTTTTTTTTTCTTTTAATAAAATCTCGACTACCCGAGCACTCAATACATAATTTACACACACCATTCCCACCTAAGATTTTTATACAAGTACAAACAAAACAAAAAATTTAGTCTACTCTAACTAAAATAAAACTAAAACTAAGCTACGAAAGCAGTAAAAACTGGGTTGCCTCCCAACGAGCGCCTGAGTTAACGCCGCGGCACGACTCAACACATTTTTAAGCATCGGCCAAATCCACCGAGGTCTTGTGATGTGCAATGTCACCGCCCTAATAATGTTTTATTCTCTGGCAATTTACCAAGAAGGTACCACTTGAGCTCGTATCACGCAGTTCCACAGCTCCATGAGGCTTCACACTTACCACAACAAAAGGACCTGCCCAACGAGACTTAAGCTTTCCGGGGAAAAGCTTCAACCTCGAATTAAACAAGACAACTTCTTGACCCCGCTCAAACTCTCGATGTGGATGTGATTTTCATGCCACCTCTTACTCTTTTCGTTATATAATTTGTCCTTTTCATATGCGTGCAACCGAAACTCATCAAGCTCGTTGAGTTGCAGTAACCTCTCTCACCAACTAAGTGCATATCCTATATTCAGTCTTTTTAAATTGCCCCAATAGGCTTTGTGTTCAAGCTCGACANGGAGAGGATATTCCAGGGTCATGGGTTAGCTAACAATCATGTTGCATTCTTGGCTTAAAATGACTAATTGATTTATCTCGATTGTTGATTGACAGGGTTGATATTACTCATAAGAATATGTCGAGTCTTTACTCGCCTATTCAAGTTAACTTAATGCCTATATGTATATGGAATTAAGATTAACAAGAATGCATTTACAATTCTTGTATTTCAACCAAGCAAGGCAATTAGGTATATGTCTATCCTAATTGCGAATCTGTTCCCCGAGGCCCAGGTTCAAGAACTTGCTCTATTTAATTCTATACGCAATCTAGAGTTCCCACTTTCGAGTTCAACTCTAGACTCGTAGATAGTATTTCACTGTTAGCTACTCAGCAAAATAATTAAAAAAACGAATTAAATAAACAACCCAATATGATAAAACCAACTTTGTCAAATTAAACTTCAAACATCAACATTCATGTTTCACCCATGACCCTAGAACAACAGGGTTCATAGCCACTCATGTTCATACAATCATCAAAACTAAAGTTTCAAACACAAATCAATGAATACTAGAAAAGGGATGGAAGAATTGATCAAATCCGTGCTCCCGAGTGTTTGGCTCTTTTGTTCTCCTCTCAAAGTCACGTTCCCCCTTCAAAATAGGTTTAGGTTGGATTTTATATCAGTTGGGGGCGTCTTGGGGATAAAATAACCGAGTCCTAGTCGAAATAGGACAACTTTACGTTCCGAGCGTCCAAGGCAGCGTGGGGCGCTGGCCCTGGCGCCCAAACTTTTCAATTTTTGCTTTTTCTTCCCAATTTCGCTCTAATTCGCGCCATTTCATCCCAAATTGCATCTGAATGATTCCTACACATAGAAATACCACAAATTAGTACAAATTATTATCTTATACATCCGTAATCTACTAGACATGAGCCAAATGCGAGGCGATATATATCAAAATATACATACTTTAAGCCGATTATCACATAAATAATATGGATGTGCATACCAGAATTGATGATTGGCTAAAGCTGAAATGGCAAAAGAGACAGAGAAGTTGTACTAGTGTTTAAAATACCTCTGAGCAAAGAGTCCAAAGTATATATATTCAGAGATTTTTGCCCTCCGGGTAATTGAAAAGAAGTTATTCACGCTTGATATGAAAACATATTAATTAATTATGTATAAATAATTGCCTTAATGTTATGAGTCTGTATGTTATGTATTTAAAGTTTATGTAACAGCTAATTATAATATCATTTGTGAAAAAACAGATATATCTAAATCATTTCAGCCTAGTACTCCATCAATTACAATATTCTATAGGCATTAAATAAATAGTTGGAATTTGGAAGGCTTAATTGATATCCAAATGCTACATACAAAACTGGCTTCCCCTGTTCTAGCATTTCATCAAGCCATTTGGTGTATGAAGGCTTCTCCTGTTTTTCTTTTGGTGGTTCGATCGCTGCACAAAATGGTCCGACGCACACTGCTCTATAACTAGATGTACGGTTACAGTAGTCTACATAAAATAGATTCAAGCTCGTAAAAGATGTTCACAGTTAGACCATAGCTTTTAGAGGTTGCGATGATTGGTGAACTCGAAAAGGGGACTCTTTGGTTCACACTCTCTTCGGTGTGAGTCAAAGTCATTTCTCGTGAGGTTAATCCAAGGGAAACCAGGGACCGCAAAAGCCTCTGTCCGTAGAGGTCCATTGGAGGAACGGGACATTGACATGGAAAAAGTGCTAATTCCATAATAAGCTATTCTTGGGATACCAAATTTGTTTGCAGAGTCTCAAGTCCAGCTGAGGAAGCCATCAGAGATCATGAAAGTAACTGACGGAAGAGATTCTAAGGCTTATTCGAAATGGGGTTTCATGAATTTGGTGGCGCTAGCAAAGGTAACAAAAAGTGACATGGAGGCAAGTTTATCAGTACTCTCCGCACCCGGGGGAATTCCTTCTATATTTTCAGGAAAAGGGATGTCGATGATATTAACATTTGTGTCTGAAAGGGTTTTGGAGAAGAACGGGCGATTTGCAGGGTGAGTAGAAGGCGAGCAAGATCGAAGATAGGAATAGTATGGCCTTTGGACATAAAAGGGAACAGAACAACATGTATACAAGGAAAAGAAGCCATTTCTCTTTTACTCTTCTATCTGCTAAGGTCAATCCATATTGCCATATCTGGAATTGTCTGTATAAAATACATGATGGAATCGTTGTGATTGCTTTGGATTAGAGCTGTCATAACGGGCCAGCCAAGTCCAGCCCAAGCCTCGTGGGCTTTTAAATTTGGTGGGTTAGGACGGGCCTGCGCGCCACATGAATGAGTCTTCAAATGGGGTGAAATTCAAAAATAACCAGATTTACAAGTGGTAATTGAAAAATAGTCACAGTTTCAAAAGTAATCGAAATTTAGCCCCAAAACCTCAAGAATACAAAAATTTCTATACCCAAACTCAACTACGCTACTCGAATGGCTGATACATCACTCACACCCCATCATCTTACTGAAGCACCCATATAGATTTTCTGGCCACGTAACAAAACCTAAACCTCAAAAGCCTCAAAACCCAGTAATCACCATGCCACTAACCACGCACCTGCAAACCAAAACTCAAGGTTCCTTCCTAAAATGCACGCTCTTCATATATGATATCCAATAATGCCAACATTCTATTAACTTTTGATATCCATCCAAGAGAAACCCATAATGTACAACATATTCCTTATGCCTATAGCAGACAGCCGACTCAAGCCGTGGCCGAAACCATCGAGAACTCTCCGAGACCCGCTCGACGCAACTAAGCCATTATGACCGCATCTTCCCAACTCAACCGAGTCACACAAACCGTCCAACCCAAGAGTACTGCCACAAATGTCGGTAGAGAATTCCCATTCAAAATGGACCAATTACCTCCATTGCTACACTGACCCAACACCACAGAGCTGACCCATTTCTTCGGATACTCCTCGTCTTTCCTCTGGGGTAACACTCCTTCCTGTCGATACACAATGATCCCAACCAAAACCCAATGCAGAAAATCCAAGCACGAATCACGTAGCTCAGAAGCTAATAACCTATCGTATTTGCCTCTGAAGCTCCCCATAATGTCGCAACCAAGATGCCCATGCTGAATAGACCTTCTCTGAATCTGAAGTTGTTTCTCTGACCACCTTTGATACTGAAATGTAGATCCATTAATGACGCAGAAACACTGTAAGCCCCGATATCATCCCATGCAAGATCTCAGATCTTAATCATATACAAATTTCGGGGAACCTTCTAATACCATATATAAACACATCTCAGGCCAAAACTGATTTAAATCTGACTATGCAATCTGAATACCGCTAGTGGACTCCCCCACTTGGCGCGAAGCCATAGAAAACAACATTTGATGATCCGCAAAATTAACCTTCACAGCTCGTACAGCACCGATCACAAGGTACTCCAAGTCATTTACTAAGCGCACGTCAATTCTCGTGTCAGTCAAATTCACTTCCTCTAGTGCCTTGAATGATAATATGTACCTTCCACTCAGTAGGAACTCCACACGACTCACATGCCCTCTAATACTACCAGCTATCCTCAATCAACATCCACCTCGTGACCCCACCACGATCGCGACGACTCGTCAACCAATTAAACCTTCTCAAGCTCGTACTTATCAATCCGACACCAAAACCCGCTGCACCCCCATGTAAACAACTGAATAGTACTTCAGTACCTCCGCATCTTCAGTTTGGACGACACATTGAGACAATGTTTGAGCATCCTTAGCTCCCTCGTAGCCTATCTGTAGCATCATAAACCGCTGGCACATAGCTGACACTGAGAGCGCAATATCATACACGAGTGGATGTAAAAGAACATAAGATACATGCTTCAAGCTGAATCGATGTCGCACGACAATGAATGAAAGAAGTGGACTTTCCTAATAGTTTCCGTAGCCTCTCGAAGATAAGTACAGACATCTCCGTACCGATCCGCAAGACTCTACTAAACCTGCTTATGACTCGTAGCACCTATGAACCTAGAGCTCTGATACCAACTTGTCACGACCCAAAATAACTCTGAAGGAGTCATGATGGCACCTAGTCTCTACAACTAGGTAAGCCTAACATCAACTGAAATGACAACAATATTTAACTAACACCGAACACTTTCGACACAGAAAATCTTTATAGAAATTTACAATCCCAAAATCGGTAGTACTAGTCCTAAGCCTTTCTAGGAGTAATTATTCATAATGAATACATCACTCTTCCGGAATGAAAGGAAACAATGGAAATAAAACAATAGAAGGTAACTTCGGAGCCTGCGAACGCCCAGCATGTGTACCTTGAAATCTCCAGCCACACCAAGCATAAGTCTCAAAACCAACTCGATACGAAGTACCTGGTTCTGCACAAAAGATGTGCATAAGCGTAGCATGAGTACAACATAGTGGTACCCAGTAAGTATCAAGTCTAACCTCGGTAGAGTTGTGACGAGGCCAGGTCAAGACACCTACCGGACATATAAACCTATGCAGGATATAACGTAAAGCTAACAAGGAAGGAATATCAATGTAATGATAATGATAGACAGAAATCAGATTACAAACTGTAGTAATGATAGAGGGAAAACGAATGGCAATGAGAAATAACCAAGTGATTAAACAACAACATAGATGGGGTACGGATGAAGTATAAATGTGCCCAAATAGGGAAAACGATGTAGACTCAACCAATCAAATCATTTCTTATACACAAATCCCAATTCTCGTAATCTCCTATCATAAATCACAACTTCTAAACTTTTAACACACATGGCACCTTGTGCCCACATCTTTCTATTTCACTTTGCACGGCAAAATCCACGTGCTACTCGGTATATAATACCCGTGTCAAATGCTAATTAAGATGTTCAGGAGATTCCATTTATATATCACCAAGTGAAATTACAATTTCTTGACCAAGTAGGAAACCAGTGAGAAAGATGAGTTTATTTAAGAAATCATTTGAATGAAGAAAAATAACATTTTCAAATAAAATACAACATTGATAAGCTATTGAATTTTGAAATAGAATTTATTAAGTTAAAACATAATAACAATTCCTTTTTAAGTGAAATAAAAACCTCAGACGGGTTAAGGATATTAAGTTGAGAAATCAATTGAAATAAAATATAACAACTATTAGAAATAGTAAATACCAAGATATACGGCAAGTTTTAACTTAAAAGTCACCCAAGGTAGCATGATATTAATTCATTCATTTTAAATCACTATATTACTAACAGCTCAGCAGGGCAGGAGGTAATGACTCAACAAAGTGAATTCACCTTTAAAATCAATTCACCAGAATAATAGTGCTAGGAAGAGAGCTGAGGAAATGACAGCAAGGCAATAAGTTAGTGACAATAACTCAATCCTCAAAAAGTAGTGAAAACCAGAAATACAAATTCTCAGAGTCTCATACGAAGGAACTGAAGCCAATACAATAAAACAGGGGATACAAAATACACAAATATGTTGCGGCGTGGAACCCTATCACACCATATAATATCAATATCAAAGTTCACCCTTATTCCACCATATCAATTCACCCTTATTTTACCTGTTGCGGCGTGTAACCCGAACCCACCGTACAACATCAATATCAAAACAATGAACGTAATATGTAGCGATGTGCAACCCGATCCCACCGTATAATATCAATATCACAATTCACCCTTATTTCACCATAACAATTCACCCTTATTTCACCTGTGGCAACGTGCGACCCGTTACCACCGTACAATCACAATATCATAATGTAAATATCCTCCCATATTTCGCCACCTCCCTCATTTCACCTGTTGCGGCGTGCAATCCGATCTCCAGTCTAATAATTTAAATCAACAACAACAATTCAACAACTCAATTTACAAGTGTTTCTACAACCGGGGGTATGAGTACACGTCAACAAAGGAACCACGTAAAAATGAAAGGAATACAACAACCTTTACAAAAATGACAAGACATGTAAGGCACGTGATAATTAAGCATATAATCACAACAATTTGGACATGTAGCAGATATGCACAGATTCATAGAGGAACTCAACAATAAAGAGGTAACAAGACAATAAGGAAGTCAATAACTTCAACCAAGGCATATAGGGGCCAAATAACGAGTAAGGGGCAAATAAGTGCTAACAACATCATAAAGAGCATGTACGAGTAGCCTCACAACGAGGTACCACATGTTACGACAATTTAATCAAAGGCATGTGAAGAGACTAGACAATCTAAACCGGTCAATACCATATATAGACTTTGTACCCACTCGTCACCTTGCGTACACGGCTTCCACATAACAAGATAGCACAATCGACTCAATTCCTAGGGGGTAGGTTCCCCCACACAAAGTTAGACAAGACACTTACCTCAATTCGGCCAACTCAACACTCAATTTAGTTTTTTCTTTACCAATTCACCACCGCACGGTTCAATCTAGCCAAAGACGACTTAAATACATCAAACAATGCAAGAGAAAATAATTACAATTAACAAAGCTATGATCCTTATACCATTTGCAAAAAGTCAACTCCCCGGGCCCGCACCTCGGAACTCGATAAAATTTACAAAACCCAAACACCCATCTGATAAGAGTTCAACCATACCAAAATTATCAAATTTCTAATACCAATTCGTCCTTCAAATCATCATTTTACATTTTTGAAAGATTTTATAATTTTTCCCAAATTTTCCTTTAGATTCTCATGAGTTTGATATTAAATATAAGGTATAATCACAAAATATAATTGAAAATTGATTAGAGGCACTTACCCAATGATTTGATACGAAAATCCTCTCTCAAAATCGCCCACTCTCGGACCTAGGGTTCAAAATATGATAAAATGAAGCTAAGATTCGGAATGCCTAGCTATTAGCAGGCTCCAGGTGTCGCATTTGGGACACATGCGCAAAAGCGAAGCTTGAACAGTTCTGCCTTCATCGCAAATGCGATAGAGAGTTCGCAAATGCGAACTCTACAGGCTTCGCAAAAGCGATACTTTTTTGGCAAATGCGACCCATTCCTCAATAGCGCAGGTTCGCAAATGCGATGACTACCTCGCAAATGCGGTAGTCGCATTTGAGACAAAAACATCACAAATGCGATGAAACCAAAACCAACACACAAAAGGTTAACAAAACACTCCGAAGCTAATCCAAAACTCACCCGAGCCCCCGAGGCTCCAAACTAAAAATCCACACAAGTCTGAAAGGACAACACGAACTTGCTTGCACGACCAGAACACCAAAATAATCTCTAGAACCACGAATCGGATACCAAAACACATGAAAATCATCATGAACTTCAAGAACTTCTAGAATCGCAACCAAGCGTCCGAACCATATCAAGTCAACTCCAAATTATGCCAAATTTTGCAGGCAAGTCCCAAATGACATAAGGGAGCTGTTCTAACTCTCGGAATCGCATTCCAACCCCAATATCACCAAAGTCAACTCCCGGTCAAACCTCTCAGTCTTCCAGAACTTCAACTTTCCAATTCAAATGCTTCAAATTACCCTAAGGACCTCCAAATCCAAATCCGAACGCACGCCTAATTTCAAAATCACTACCCGAGCCTATCGGAACCATCAAAACTCCAAGACGAGGTCAAATACTCAAAAGTCGAACCTTGGTCGATTCTTTAAACTTCGAGCTTCTTAAATGAGAGTCACTCCTAAAAATCCTTTACGGACTTCTCAAAATCCCGAACCGATGATGCACGCAAGTCATAATACACTATGTGAAGCTACTTGTGACCTCAAACTGCCGAACCGAACTCAATTGCTCAAAACAACCAGTCGGATCGTTACATTTTGCCCCTCAAATCCATCCATTTCTTCCTCAACCCAATCAAACTCTTCAAGTGCTTCCATGCTAATCCTTTAACTCAAGTATGGCTACTCCTTACTCTTAAGTCCACTCTTCCTCTTTTGATCTCTCTCTCTCTCAAATATACAGAATCTTGTCCCTATAGTCCTTGATTTTACAAACCACATATGTTGCGGAGAAACTCTTTTTGCCTATCTTCAAATATCACTTCTAGAAAAAGGACCTGGTCTTTGTGAACTTAATTTCTGAATTTCTCAAAGTTCTTTATGAAATTGATTAATTTTTGTATCGATTCTGAAGTAAAAAAGTGTTGGTGAAATTTTTATGCAAGGCCTGACATTCATCACGATTATGGAGAATTTGTACTAATGTTGAAAATAAAAGTGTTATCCAAGTTTATCTAGTATAAAATCAAATGCATGTTTTATATTATCCCCCATATATTCCATAGACCAAATAATATTCACCAGTAAAAGTATATATTGACTAAATAATCTCATCATTATAATACTAATGTAACTTGTTCATAGACCTAATGACCTGTTACGTGATAATTTAAGACTTTTCAAGACAGATTAACCCCTAATGGTCTATTATACACGTCGTCACTTTTTTATTCCCGAATGATTAACCTGCAATAACAAGTAAAAATCTGATAAAGTGAATATAATATGTGCAACGACAGTTTAAGTCTTTAGTCGGCCGTCTCATTGTCACCCATCAGACTTCAAATCTCAATCCCTACTTGGTGGAGTGGTACCGAAGAAGGTTAGAGAAAAGCCTCCAAAACTTGTTGAGAGGTAAATCATCAGAATTGACCATTGCAAAAGAGGCTGTTTCTCCCAAATATGCAAGCGGAAAGTTATATTTGTAAGACTTTTAAAAAGAGAAAAAAAATTGAATAGTGGCTTAAGAAAAGGTCATACGGTGTTTAGTAACGTTACTTCATCTCAAATTTGTCCAGTCAGTATTTTGTTTCTTTAAAAGTATTGTTATCATATTGATAAGTAATATGTTGCGGAATGTTACTCTCACGCTCAACAAGATAGTGAATAAGAAGAATTAAGAAGAAAGGAAGAGAAGAGAAGAAAGAAGAGAGAATTAGGAGAGGAATTTAGACAGATTTTTCATTCATAGCTAATCATTGGAATACAGGGAATATAAGTAACTACTACACTGACATTTCTGTTGCCTAGGGATCCGTAAATGCTGCCAACTGGCAGTGTATGACAGCAACTTTGTACTACTCACTAATAGGACCAAAAATGACTGGAATTTAAATTACATACGACTAAACTGCTATAATAAAAACTATGGGACTAATGTGACAACTATTATTAACTGAATTAACTACCATCGCTGTAACACGGAAGATCGTGAGTTAACTAGCACACAATCACACAGAAAACAAATTGAGAAGAAAAATCAACACACGAATTTAACGAGGTTCGGCTAAGCCTAATCCTCAGGGCGGAAGCAGAGAGAGTTTTCCACTATGAATGAGAAGAAAAGCACAATACCATCTATAGAGTCCCCAACTACAACCCCTATATATAGATCTCAAAAAGTCCCAAACCTATAAGAGAAAGGTTTCCCAATTTGACAAGGACTATAGGTTTTCCTTTCCCAAATCTATTAGCACAATGGGTTTTCCTAAAGGATTATGGGTTTCCTAAAAATACAAGGAATAATTAAAGTCACAAAAAAACAAATCTTCCCCTTGGCTTGAATTCTCTTCATTAAAAGGAACAACGTCTCTCTACCTTGTCCTCAGCCCTCACGAGGGCTCTACCTATTGCCGCACACACCAACCAAGTCTAGGCAACGCCTAAACTTGTTAAGAGACTCAATCTTTTCAGCCATAGCACTAATCCTTCGATTTGGTTTTGTACCCGGAATAGCTTCTGGATAGCTATAATACTCAAACGCATCAACGGTTCAAACCTTTACGGTCGGTTGATCACTCTCTTCTCTCTGCCAGTTGCAATGCTATATGGTTGTTGTTGCGTAGGTGCATCAACATTATCATCTCAATCAATATTTTGCACCTCCTCCACTTCCTCTATCTTAGAACTACTGGGCTGAGCTAGTGGAGATTCAATTTCTAGCTCTATGCGGTCACTAATAGCACGATCTATTTTTGCTATTGCCTTCTACCTCAGACAGTCCAGTGAGGCACATTCATTGAATGTTACATCCCTACTGATAATTAGCCCTGGAGTCTTTTGATCTATGCAGCATAACCTATAATCTTTCACTCTAGTTGCATACCCTAGAAATATGCACTTCTTTGCTCTCGGTTCAAGTTTTCCATCCCTCACATGAGCATAAGCAGGACAACGAAATATCTTTAAATTTGAATAATCAGCAGGCGAACCGGACCATACCTCAAAAGGAGTTTTGAACTCAATAGCTGTAGATAGAGATCTGTTGACCAAATAACAAGTTGTATTGATTGCTTCAACCCAAAAATCCTTCCTAACACATGAGTGTGAAATCATGCTTCGTGCCCTATCACAAAGCGTTCTGTTCATACGTTCTGCAACACCATTTTATTATGGTGTTCCGACACAAGTGCGGTATCTTACTATGCCCTCTCTGCTGCAGAAATTATCGAACTCAGAATTGCAAAATTCCAACCGATTGTCAGGTCGAAGACGCTTAACTTTTCTTTCCATCTGCATCTCAATCGTCTTCTATTTAACAAATGTCGGAAATGCCTCATCATTTGTTTTCAGAAAATACACCCACATCATACTTGAGTAATCATCAATCAAAGTCATAAAATACCTAGCACCACTTTTTGAGGGAACTCTGTTGGACCCCATAAGTCTGAATGTAAATAATCTAACTTGTCTCTGGTCTTGTGCTTGGCCTTCTTGCTGAACTTTACCCTTGTATGTTTGCCAAACACACAATGCTCACAAATATTCAAAACTTGATTTTTATACCCATTCAACAAATTCTGCTTACTCAACAAAGACAATCCATTATCACTCGTATGGCCAAGTCGCAAGTGCGATAATTGAGACTGATTCAGATCACTTTTCCCAGAAGATACTGTTGATACCCAATTTTGCCCTCATATTTTTAAATAGTATATATTTTCAAAATGTAATTTTGCATCATTACTTAATTTACAAGATTTATTTTTCATAATTTTTAGAGATTTAAAATTAATTTTCTTGCATTTAAATGACTTGAATATTTATTAATTATCCCTTGAATTATTCTATGATGATTTGGTTATCCAAATTTATTTGTATCCACATGTAGGTTTCATAATATTTTTTACCTCATTTTACGTAATTATATTAGTATTTTTAGGCTATTTATCCAAATAACTTTTCTTAATGTTAAGTTATTATTTTCAATCGCTTTATTGCACAAGCAATATTTTATTATCTATTAATTATTTTTATAAATTATTTTATTAATAATTTTCGTGTATTTTAATTTGTAGCCTAATTGTGAGTTATTTTCGGACCACATTAGTGGCCCAAACGACCCCCTTAATCTCAACCCGGTCATTACCCATTTAAACAACCCACCCCACTCCCTTTCGATAATGGCCGTTGATCTTAAATGATCAACGGCCCATAATAAATCCACTTCTCTCCTTATAACCCTTCACCCAAACCCTAAAGACCCATTTCCCTGCCCAGCCACCTATGTATTCTCTCATCTCTCCACTCTCACACTAACCCTAGCCGACCATGGAGATTCTCTCTTATTACTTCCTTGTATGCATTCATACGCGGATTCTACTTACGTTTTATGCTACTATCACTCATTTATGGTAATTACCATTATACTTATGGAAAGTTCGATTCTCACAGATCTGGCTTCGATTCTATGGTTTTGGGTGCGATTGTGGTTCTATACACTTAAGAAGAGAAAATCTATCCTGTATATGGTATATCCCTGTTGATTCCGCCATGATTGGGGCTTGTGAATGATTTTCCCTAAGTTCGATCCCAGTGAAGGTTTGAAATTTCTATCACCTCTTTACCGGCTCTATTACTGATTGCATGTGATCTTTTCCTTTCTTACTTACGTTTATTTGATTATTTTCCATGTTTGTTCATCCTAATCTATCACTATATAAATGCCTCCCCAATTTCCCCTTTGGACAGACTTAAAAATCACCTTAATCACTATACTCTTAGT
Organism: Nicotiana attenuata; assembly: GCF_001879085.1. Taxonomy (NCBI): domain Eukaryota; kingdom Viridiplantae; phylum Streptophyta; class Magnoliopsida; order Solanales; family Solanaceae; genus Nicotiana; species Nicotiana attenuata. The sequence continues at coordinate 86,797 of NW_017670456.1, forward strand.
CTTACTAAGTCCGATACTATTCTGAATCTATTGTTCTTGGCCGACTGAAAGTCAAGGCCACCAAAATTCGATTGCTTAACCTCTCTCTCAGTGTGAGCACTGCCCGGGGTCTCAGATTGGGAGCACTGACACACTGAGAATTTGGGGTCTCTGCCGTTCTCTCTTTGCTACTGATAAGCGAGTTGCTGCTGGCATTTAATTTTCTACCTTATTTGCTCTTTAGTTCTGCAAACTAGTAAGTACTGAGACTCTCGCACATTCTCTTTTGCTTGTATTCATGCTTTGTATGCTCATGTCATTTAGGCTTTCGTGAATCAATATACTACTGTTTGCCTCTGTTCATATTCTTGTTTGCCTTAGAATTATTCTGTACCCATCTACTTTGCTAGTGTCTGAACCTGTTTGAACTCTAAGCTTCGATGCATGCCCATTTATGTGTAGAACTTGAATGTTTCCTGATTACCTTAAGCATGCCCTGCTATTCTGACCATCCATTGTTTGTTATGAGTCCCCTCTCATGCCTTGTTTGATATTCTTGTACTGAAACTCTTAGGAGATTATTTCCAGCCCAAAACTTGTTTGAGTAAACTTCTTTCTGATGAATCCTTTATGTATGATCTGCTAAATGCTTACATGAACCTTATTTGTCAATTACTGTCTCAATATATAGCGAACCATATTGCTCTGTTGTTGAGAACTCTAATGTTGTGTTTATCCTGCACTCTTTAGTATTGCCTAAAACTTCTAATTGAATTCCAATATACTTAGCTTCTATTATATATGCATAGTCAACTGGCATATGTTTTGAAATCTGTCTGCTCTACTTGACCTTAAGTTGACATGTCTTCCTGCCATGATATATTTGAACTTGGGAACCTTTGTGTTATACTCAGCATGATTAGGATTCTTATTGGCTGTCATAGATCATGCCTATCTGCTTGTTTACTATGTGTAATTGCTACCCTCTAACTATAACTCTATCAGACCACCATGACTTAGGGTCTTAGTTTTAGGCTAATTCTGGTTCATGCTTTACTCTAAATTCACTCTGGAAGACTTAGCGTATTCATCTTGTATGTTTCTGGCATGCTCACCCTATTACTCTACGTAGCATGTCCCCTCAATTCTCTTAATGTTATGTCTGTCCTCCGCATGCCATCACCTGTTGAATTATTGAACCTATGTTGTTTGTTTGCCATGTCAAATTTACCATGTTGAAGTTAAGCCCTACTGATTCTCCTAATTCCCATGTTCTTTGTTTAATCAATCTTGTCACTCTTGGTTCTGAAATACCAATATGTTTTATGTGAATCCTGTTAAATTTCATGCAATCTCGTCTCTATGAGGTATTATATCAGGGTTGTTTAATTGATTTCATGTGTGGTTCGTTAATTTATTTGGATCGAGTGGTCAATCTGTAATTGTCTGTCCTGGTATGAGTTCATGTGTGGCCTTGGGCTGTGCAAATGGGCACATTATCCTGTTTGAGAGGTGCTTAGATTTGGGCTTGCTATTCGTGTGAAAGTGAGCTTGTTGAAGGCCCGGGCAGTACTGGGTTATTTTCATTTGCGCCTACTCTTGGGCCTGCAGTATTCCATGTGTAATATTTGTATTTATATTCATTATCTGGGCATGTAGTAATTTGTAAATAAACAATTGGGGAATTAGTGAAATGGGGGAACGGGGATGTTCTATTCTTTGCATGAAAGGGTAGAAAACATGTCTATAGGACCTTAATTTGTTTATTTGCCATTTATCTACATCACATGCTATTTGTTTGGCTATTCACCTAGAAAGCATTACTTGTAATGTTAGATAGCTTGCCTATACGGTCTGAAATTTGAATTGATTGCACTTAGGCGTTATGCCTATAGGAGTTCAATACAAACATATAAAAATGCATGTTTAGGCTACTTCTTTGAATTGTGTAACTCACCTAGATATCATGACTGTAGGCTCTCAACTTGAGTAACCAAGCTATCATTATTGCTATTCTCTCGCATTGTCGCTTCTAGATAGCATGCCTATAGGATACAATAACACATGTTTTGCTAATGTCCACCTAGATACCATGTCTGTAAGGTTTCAATTAATTAATCAATCAACTGCTTCTATTTCTCTTAGCACGTTGCTCCTTTAGACATCATGACTATAGGATCTCAATCAATTAATCAATTGCTTTGTCACTTCGTCACATTGCTACACTTAGACAACATGCCTATGGGGATAAAACTATATAAAATCAATTTCAATTGTCAACTACTAGAAATCCTGCCTAGAGGACACTATCACCTGTCTAAGAAACTTGTCTATAAAATCAGCGCTAGTAATTCAGAGTTTTGGGGTCGTTCCACTGCCTCATTAAGTAAACAATATAGGGATCATGCCTATAGGTTTGTAATGCCCTTAATCTGCAAATCCGTTGCCTTTACACTGCTGGAAATCCTGAATCGCCTAGAAATTATGCTTATATGACTTAACGGCTATAATACGCCTTAATTCTGAAACTGTCTACTGCATAACCTTAAAACATGCTTGTGTGCCTTTGTTGTTATGTGTGGAAGCTAACTTGGGCCTTTAATTGTTTTTACGTGGAGTCCTATCTGTTTTGAATGTCGCTTAGTTTTATCATTTTTGAGCAACCTAAGTAAAGTCTAGAACCACCCAAATAGTAGGTCCAAATGCCTCCTAAACCATAGGCATGGGACAGGTAGTGCACGCATAGGACATGACTTAGAATTGAATTAGAGCGCTTCTAAGTAAACAACTTCAACATAGTAATTGGGTAGCAGGAGATGATAGTCTGTGCCCACTGAATAATATGGGCAACCCGCTACCTCAAGGGGAGTTGCGAAGTATTATTTATGTTTCACAAGGTGATCCTTTAGCCTAAAAAACTTAGGACCTCCCCAACTTTGTTATGTATTTGTTATTTACCCTTAGTCACTTAACACAGATCAATGTAGTTGTAGTCATTAAGATTTGTACTGATTCTCATATGTTTTAATAAGATTCTTCGACTTCTAAATTTTCCTTTATTTATTTGATCACCTAGCCTAATTACATAATCCACATAGTTTAAAGTTCGGCCGGGACTCAGAGTTGTGGACCTCGAAGAGTGCCTACCACCTTATCCTTGAGGTAATTTGAGCCCTTACCCGATCTTGGTGACATGGACTAGTCAAATGGAGTTATTTGAAAATAGGTTCCCTAAAAATTGCTAGGTGGCGACTCTTCTCTTTTAACCTCCATTTAAAAGAGTTGTCATACGACGAAGCCCGCTTTCGCAAGAAAACAGGGCGCGGCAGCTACATCAGCTTTCCCTTCAACTACACGGGCCTGAGGATGATACAATTTAGAATGCAGTTTACCCTTCATGAATACCATGGAGCCTTTACAAACTTTAAGTATTCCACTCTCAGAGTGAAACTTATACCCTTGATCATCTGATGTCGAAAGAGAGATCAAATTTCTCTTTATCCGAAAAACATGCCAACACTCAATGTTTCTGATAATTCCATCGAACATTCTCAATTTGATGTTTCCAATCCCCTCTATTGGTAATGGATTATCATCTCCCATGTAGACAGTCCCACTCATTTGCTTGTAAGTTGCAAATCAATTTTTGTGTGGACACATGTGGAAAGTAGCACCAGAATTAAGAACCAAGGAATTATGTCAATGACTTGACCTCACGGCACAGACTTCCCCTACATAGTCACCATCATCAGAATTATTGCCAGTGTTAACAATATTTGCCGAATTATCTACTTTCTGCTTCCCTCTTTTCTCTTTCAGCTTAGGACAATCTCTCTTGTAGTGACCTTGCTCCCCGCGCTCATAATAGTTTTGCTTGCTTGCTCTAGACTTTGATCTGGCAGTTGACTTTTTCCTGTTAAAGTCCTTTTGTTGTGTTCTTCCTATAATCACAAGACCCCCGCCCTCAATTCTGCTGCCTGGAAAGCTCTTTTTCAACTCTTTAGATTTTAGTGCATTACTAACATATTCCAGTGAAATACTAATTTCTTCAGTGAAATACTGTCTTTTTTATATAGTATCTTATCGGCAAAAGTATCATATGACGGTGGTAATGATTATAACACAATCAAGGCCTGATCCTCACTCTCAGTTTTGATATCCACGTTCTTCAGGTCCATTATAATTGAATTAAACTCATCAAGGAGAGTTTTAACAGGTGTACTTCGTTCATAAGGAGATTGTATACCTCTTTTTCAGGTAGAGGCGGTTTGTTAACGATTTCTTAGACTACAAATCTTCCAATTTCTTCCATGGCATTGCTGCAGATGTTTCTTCAGCAATTTCCTGAAGAACGCTATCTGTAACGCTCATGAAGATCGCACTCAAAGCCCTTTCCTTTTTTCTGCTTTCTCTGTCTCTTTCATCTCTTCAGGAAAATCCTCATCAATTGCCTTCCATAACCCTTGTAACACCAGGGACGATTTCATCCTAATCTTCCATAGACTGAAACTAGAACCCCCGTCAAATTTCTCTACTTCGTACTTTGTTGAAGATGCTGAAGACATCTTACCCTAAATTATATGTGTTGACCGTGAAAATGGTAATAATAATTAAATTTGATTATGGGGTTCTAAAAATACGTGATCTATTTTTATGCTAGTTGTTATGCGGTTGATGCTATGTGTGAGACTTAGAAACGAGATAACAGTTAGGAATAAGGTGATAACCAAACCAATAGGTTAACAATCGGGGCCTCGAGCTTGTCGATTCGGGGACCTCGAGGTCGATTCCGATGCTCGGCTGGGAGCTACCGAAGGCAGTTGGAGAGCGACTAACAGTTATAATAAAATCAACGAAGGCTCTTTATGGCCAATGATAAGCAATAAATGATGAACAATAATGAAGATAATAAATGGAAGCAATAATATCAAGAGAATGTGCTAGAGAGCAGAGAGAATGTTCTTATGTATTTAGTATGGAGAAACCAATCCTCTACAAATGACAAGGGTTCCCCTGTATATATGAGGGAGAACATAGTAGAAAAGCATTAGTTACAAAGATATGGGGCAGGTATAGCCACCAACTGCCCAGATACATTTTCAGACTAGTTCACTAGGCTTTGTCGGCTCTAGTCACGTGCCTTGAGAACTCCACCTTGAATCAACGAGATCGGTGATTCACATTGTCCCGGTGCCGGTCATTACTCGTAACGTCCTGAAGTCGTACTGTCTCGAGATTGACCGTCGAAGATTCTCGGAGTCGAACACTGGAAGCCCTCGAGATGCCGTGATGCTCGTGAAATCGGGCCATCGATTTCTACCGTATACAGATAGTCCCCATGTTTCTTAGAGTGGAACGATGAGAAACGACTTTGATATCCATCTCTTCAAACATCTCGTGATGATGTCATATTGATGGTGTAAGCCTTTGTGATAACTGAAACGTCCCGTCAGTCCACTTTTCAAAAATGCATTGATTTCTCCTGCCGATACGTCTTTCAAAGACATTAATGGGGTCGCCGGTTATGCTACCATCCCCTATAAAGGGAACCTCCTGGAACCATTTCTTTATTCAAGTGTTCTCAGATTAGTCTTTCACCCTTCTCTTCTCTTTATCCCCATCCATTGTTATTTTCCATGTTTGAGCCCCGCAGCCTTAGGGTTGTATGGCGGCATTCTCATCAGTCATGCCGCGGCCTTAGGGGGTCGATTTTTTCCGATTTAGAAGGATGTTTGGACTCTACATCGCTGCTCGGGAGGGCGTTCGGATTATACACCGTTGCTCACCTCCCTACTCCGGCTTGGTGTGGCACTTCATCTCCTTTGCCTTCCTCAACCTTTGAGACACTGTTGGCGGGGGGATCGAGATCAGGCCTCCGGAGATATGATTCCCGAAGGGGCGGCGGTTAAACATAACACCGCCGAGAATATACCCCCGAGAATAGCTTAGACTCTTGGCTTTCGTCGTATGTATTTTCTCTTGCTTCTTTGTTTCTGTGTAAGGACCATTCGTGGGCTTTTGTAATCTTATGTAAGGACCCCTTGTGGGCTTTTGTAATCAAGTGTTTATGAATATAAAGATGTTTCTTCAATTTGCCTCTGATATATGCTATATTTCCCTTTATCTATGTTTGTGAAGAATTTGCATGACACCATCGATTGGTGAATATATCGAGCCCGGGTGCAAGTATTTCTTCTGACTTTTGATTGATTAACGTGGCCCCCCGCAGAATGCTTTGCCGTTCCTTGGACCGAGCCTGGATTGGACAGATAGACTCGGGCCGTCGGGACCCTGACTTCGAGTTGAATAGAGACTTCCTTTAGGCTTTCGAGAGCAGTCTCCGAGTGGGGGTTTGCTCAAATCCGGGCCACCTGGAAACTTATTTTGAACTTATTGTAGATAGCTTTAAGGCGTTGTAGATAGATCCCGGGTGAGGGTTTACCCGGTTTCAGATGGTACCCCGGGGCCAAACCCATGTGAGTAGAGTTTAAGCGCTTATTTTCCTCTTGAGAGAAACCCTCGAGATCGGGTACCATCTCAGAACTTGTAATGACATTGATGGCTTTCTGGATCCAATCTTCCTCTTGGTGGAGGTCCTCGAGATCGGGTACCACCTCGGAACTTGCAATGATGCCATTGGCTTCTTGGAGCCTAACTTCTTTTTTATGGAGGTCCTCGAGGTCGGGTACCAACTCGGGACTTATGATGATGCCAATGACTTCTTAGGGCCTAACTTCTTTTTGATGGAGGTCCTCGAGGTCGGGTACAACCTCGGGACTTGCAATGGTTCCAATGGCTTCCTGGAGCCTAACATCTTTCTGATAGAGGTCCTCGAGGTCGGGTACCACCTCAGGACTAGGTTGACACGGGGTTTTGGACCTTGAAGCATTGTGTGGCGACTTCGAGTGTAGGATACGATTACGAAGAGACCGAGGCGATTCTGCCGGCGTATCTTTCCAAAGCGATAAAAGCTTTAGCCAATACTTCTAGTCGGCCTTCGGGAAAGGCGAGTGGTCGCCGCCTTTTCCATATATAGGGTTGTCCGCGCCCTTTTTGAGATTCTGCTATTCCGAGTAGTTATCCTCTTTCACAGAGTTCTCCTTTCTTGCGCCAATTTTCCTTTAACCCAAGACTTCCGCCCGAGTCTTCATTTCCCCTTCCTTCGTCTTACTGTAGCCACGGCTGCTATGCCTGAATCCGCTCGGCAAGGGGAAAAGAGCTCCACCTCTGGGCACTTTGCATCGGGAGGGAGTCTCCTGCCAGAAGTGACTCCAAGTGTTCGAGGTTATCGGGATTATGCCTCGAAGACCATTTCTTTATTAGGAGAGGAGCACCTGGAATCTGTGAGGAGATACTGTGGATGGGGGGAGAAAGTAGCATTGCGGGTACTTTCCCCGGGAGAGAGCGTTATGGATCACGCCGAGGGGTTTTTGAACGTGTACACGTACCCCTTCATGCTAGGCCCCCTGATAGGGTTGTGCTTGATTTCTGTCGGAAATATCGGGTCGCCTTGGTGCAGGTTCATCCATCATTTTGGCGGATAGTATTGACGGTGAGGTTCTCTGCACAGAGGGCATGGCTTGAATTCACGCTCAGTCATCTTATCAGGTTGTACCGACCTTTTCACCATCGAGGTCTGTTAACCTTACGATGCCGGCCAGCCACGCCTTTTGTTGTTGATGATGAAGAAGGCGGAGATCGGGAGTGGATGAGTCGATTCATCCGAGCACGGACTGTTGATATTATTCTGGTGGAGTTTCTTCCATTTCCTGAGGAATAGAATTTTACACGTAAATGGTACATTCGTGCTATTGTAGTTTTGTTTATGGCGAAGACGAGCTTCGTAAATGTGCCGTCTTTTCCTTCTCTGCAGCAATTTTGTGGACGCCGAGCGAGGTTCCCGATCTGTTGGGCTGGCTTCGGAAGTTTATGACCCACTCGACTTACAATGAATGTAAGTGGCGAGCTTTATCTAAGGATAGATGGGAGGCAAAACACCACGGTACGTGCTACGCGATTTTCTCTCACCCCTTTTTTTATCAGAAGGGCGCCTTCTCTTTCTGCATGCTAACTTTGTTATTGTAGGCATCGGGGAGCCTTCTGAGGCGAGGTCGTGCCCCTTTGGAGAGGAAGAAGGGTTTATAGCTTCTGGGCTAAAGAATGATAACAATAAGCAAGAGATACCTCTGCAGGGCAACGATGCTCAAAGCAAGGTGAACCTGGACCGGGGGCCCGGAGTGGAAATATTGACTGAGCTTGCCACGCCCGTGATTTCTGGTGTTGGCAAGGCGGGCTCTTCTCCGATATCACCCTCTTTTTCTGTCGGAGGTACTTCGAGGGATACTCGAAACCCGGGATCATATGTGTCGAGCGCGCGTGCCTCGACCGGGGTCGATTCTTTTGAAGCTGAGGGAGCCGGGCTAGCAGAAGTGCGCTCGGCCTTCGAAGAAGCCCGGCGGCTTCACTATGTGGTGTGTTTTGGCACAGGCCCTTCGACTTTCGTGCCCTCCTTTCATTATTGAGTTTTTCTTAGAAGGCTTTTGACAAGCTTAAGTCCGAGCTGCTTCGCTGCGAGGCCAGGCTGCGGGAAGTTCTGGATTAGGAGAAATCCCTCAGGCTCCTTTGTGATGAAAGGGAAGTCGAGCTGGCACGCTTACAGTATGAGGCGAGTCGGAGCTTGAATTAAGAGAGCTATTTGAAGGAGCATGTTGTTTTTGTTCCGAGCGAGTGTGTGTTCTTTCTTCTAGCTTTGAGGATGATGTTTTGTTTACTTCAGTTGTAGAGAAAGACGGAGGACCTGGAGCGCCTTCGGAACGAAGTTGGCCAAGTCGAGCACGAGTATGACGAGTTAAATGCTCGGGCGAACGCTCAGGCTTCGGCAAAAAAGGGTGCTCTGGGTAAAGCCTCTGCCTTTAAGGTTCAACTACGCTTAGCTCGTGATAATAACTTGGTTCGAACAGACATGATTACGAAGCTCGAGTCTGAGCTTTTGAAGATAAAGGCCGAGGTTGTGGACGATCGGGCTGAAGCTGTAATGAGCCGAACTAAGGCCGACCAAAAAGTGGCGGTCTATTTGAAGGATGCTACCGATGCTCAAGCTGAGCTGAGAAGGATTTTTGACTGCGAGGGCAGGCGCAAGGAATATTCTCGGTGTAAGTCTCGAAGGGAAACCCTCGAGGAGATCTATGCTAGGGGCTTCGACCTCTCGGGAGAGGTGAAACCGGTGAGGGCGAACGAGCGAGCTTCTATCCGACGCCGAGGATAGCGAGGATGAGGCTGACGGGCAGTAGTCCCCAAGGGGAACGTAAATTTCCTTTTTCTGATGCTGTACACAGTATTTTCAAAGTATGTTGTAAATGGAGCTTGTGTTTTTTTGTATATGTGTACGAAAGAAAACCTTGTGGTTTTGTTTCTTCTATATCTCTTCCTGTCTTGAATTTAGCCAGATGAACTGGTCTTTGAGTTGAGAGGAGCCCTTAGATTCGTGGTATGGCCCTGAGGCTCATTAGGCTGGCCCGTAGGCATTTACGCACTTGGTCGATGCAACCTTTTAGTGTAAGCTGGCGACAATGGCTCTTACGCTTTTGTTCTTAGGTAGATTTAGTTAACTGTTTTGGGTTCAATCTCCAAATCAGGTTTCGACTCGAGCTCATTCGACCCTCAAGTTTTGAATATTATGCTGGCGACAGTGGCTCTTACGCTTTAGGTCGGTGCGACCGTTTATGTGGGCTGGAGACAATGGCTCTTACGCCTTGGGTTGATGCGACCTTTTATGCGGGCTGGTGACAATGGCTCTTATGCCTTGGGTCGATGAGACCTTCTATGCGGGCTGGCGGCAATGGCTCTTACGCCTTGGGTCGATGAGACCTTTTATGTAGGCTTTATTTTTCCCTCGATAAGGATTTTTTGAAAGTGTTTGCCTAACTCTTTGACAGTTTAATAAAAAACCTCGATTGCAGTCATTATATGGCGATGATCGAGCACCTCAGGAGGTTTGGCTCGGAGGCTGAGTATCTCGAAGCCAGTGTTTAGGAGCTGACATAGTCGAAGCTCTCTTGCCTATGTCAAGGGTAGCCTGTCTAACCGGTTCTTTTCGAAGTAGATTCGAAGTAATTGAAGGCCTGTGATTTTGTAGCGACGGTCGGGCATCCCCGAGTCACGTTAGTTTGGCTGGTACAGCCTTGTGACCGTAGTCATTTGTGTTTGGCCGGAGCCACTTTTAGTCCCGAGTGAAGTAGTTTCGGCGTCTATATCGAGGGTATGCCTTTTAGGGGTCTTACAAGTTCAATATATAGCCTTAAATTTGAGATCGGGTTTACGCCTTTAGTAAGGCCTTACAAGTTTGACATGTCTTTGAGGTCTTACAGTTTTGGATATTTGGTACAAGTATGGTTCATGCCTTGCTCGAGGTCTTACAGATATTGTCACTTGGTACAAGTGTAGTTCACGCCTTGCTTGAGGTCTTACAGATATTATTGTTGCCTTATGTAGGTCTTACGAGACCGAGGCTGCCCATTTGGGGCCTTATGGCCTCGGATTTTTGATAAGCCGATGGAGATGGCGATTGACGGCAGTCCCCGAGTTACCGAGGATTCATCGTCTAGGGAGCCATTACGATGGAGATGGCGATTGACGGCAGTCCCCGAGTCGTAGAGGATTTGTCGGCTCGGGAGCCATTACGATGGAGATGGCGATTCACGGCAGTCCCCGATTTGGTCAAGCAGTCCGTGCTGCTCTACCACCCTCGATCTGATAATATTGGCTGAGCTACCTGGATCCACAAGTACACGTTTAATTTGAAATGAATTCACAAGGAAGGAGATTACCAGTGCGTCGTTGTGAGGTTGAGACAAGGTCTCGATGTCCTCGTCACTGAATGTGAGGGCATCCTCGAGTATGTAGCCCCAAGTTTGCTTTTCTCTGGTGATGGATATTTTTGTTCTTCTCATCATGGGCTCCTGTGGGGCATCAATGCCTCCCAAGATCATGTGGATGACATGTTGCGGCTCATTTGTTTCGTTCTTCTTGGCCGCCTCTCTTTCCCGGCACTGATTTTTGGCCCGGTCGCTTAGGAATTCTCGGAGGTGACCTTTGTTGAGTAGTCTTACTACTTCTTCTCGGAGCTGGTGGCAATCCTCGGTCCTGTGCCCGTGCGTGTTGTGAAATTCACACACTAAGCTACGGTTCCTTTTTAAGGGGTCTGATTGTACGAGCCTGGGCCATCTGGCGTCTCTGATTTTACTGATGGCGAACACGATGTCTGATACATCGACGTTAAAGTTGTATTCTGACAAGCGAGATGCCTCTGTTGGCCCTGTGTGCCTATCAAATCCGGATCTGTTGTCGAGTCCCCGAGGATTCTGTCCTCGGTCCATCCTTTGGTCGTTGCGGGGTATGTTGCTCCTCGGGGCGTTTCTCTTGTCTTCGATGTATGGCTGGTACCTTTCTTTGTTTGGTTTTGGCTCATTTGCCAAAAGCTTGCTTGGGTATACTGAGCTCGAGGGGCCCCCTAGCTGATCGTCCTCGACCCTGATTTTTGATTGGTATCGGTTATGAACATCCGACCAAGTCACGGCCGGGTACTCGATTAGGTTCTGCTTCAGCATTTTCGAAGCCATCGAGCTTCGTTCGTTCAGACCTTGAGTGAAGGCCTGTACCGCACAGTCGTCAGAGACTGGTGGTAGTTCCATACGTTCCATTTGAAAGCGAGATATGAACTCTCGCAGCATCTCATTATCCCTCTATTTAATCTTGAAGACTTCAGATTTCCTTGTTGCTACCTTGATGGCACCAGCATGTGCCTTTATGAAAGAATCAGCCAGCATGGCAAATGAATCTATCGAGTTTGGGGCCAGGTTTTGATACCACATCATTGCCCCTTTAGAGAGTGTTTCCCCGAACATCTTCAGCAAGACGGACTCGATCTCATCGTCCCTCATGTCATTGCCTTTTACTGCACAAGTATAGGCAGTAACGTGCTCAATGGGATCCGACATTCCATTATACTTTGGAAGGTCGGGCATTCTGAACTTCTTTGGAATGGGTTTCCGAGCCGCTTCCTGTGGGAACGGTTTTTTCACGAACTTCTTCGAATCCACACCTTTCAGGATCGGGGGTGCTCCCGGGATCTGGTCGACCCTGGAATTGTAGGTCTCGACCTTTTTGTCGTTGGCCTCTATCTTCTTCTCGCCCGATCCAATCCTCCTCGTGAGGCCCTCGAGCATCTTCATAATGGCGGGGTCAGCTGCCGACCCATTGTTGCTTGATCTCTCCGGTACCTGCTCGGCCGGGGGAGCCGTCCTCGGTGCTACCGTGCTAGGAGTTTTCTGGTGACTTTGCAGCTGAGCAATAGCCAGCTGTTATGCCTGCAACATTTCAAAAATAACATGAAGGCTAACCTCCCGTTCGTCCCGAGCTGGGGTTTTCTGGGCTTCTTGTTGGTCGCCTTGGTGTATGCTCCTGTTGGTGTGGGAGCTTATTTCGACATGTTGAGCGTCGCGTGAAACCGCATCCACGAGAATCAGTACCGGTGCGTTCTTAGGGTTTCGTGGTGGTACATGTTACCTAGGACGTCAACGCCATTTTCTCCATGGCCTTCAAGGTTGATGTTTTCACGTGCGTTTACCGAGTTAGACATTTGGCCTGAAATCAAAGATCTTGGACAAGAAAAAGTGTGAAAGATAACTTGCGTTACGTGGTTAAACCAACAAGAAAATAATCATTATTATGTTTAGCCCCACGGTGGGTGCCAAACTGTTTACCGTGAAAATGGTAATAATAATTAAATTTGATTATGGGATTCTAAAAATACGTGATCTATTTTTATGCTAGTTGTTATGCGGTTGATGCTATGTGTGAGACTTAGAAACTAGATAAGAGTTAGGAATAAGGTGATAACCAAACCGATAGGTTAACAATCGGGGCCTCGAGCTTGTCGATTCGAGGGCCTCGAGGTCGATCCCGATGCTCGACTGGGAGCTATCGAAGGCAGTTGGAGAGCGACTAACAGTAATAATAAAATCAACGAAGGCTCTTTATGGACAATGATAAGTAATAAATGACGAACAATAATGAAGATAATAAATGGAAGCAATAATATCATATAATGTGCTAGAGAGCAGAGAGAATGTTCTTATGTATTTAGTATGGAGCAACCGATCCTCTACAAATGACAAGGGTTCCCCTTTATATGTGAGGGAGAACATAGTAAAAAAGCATTAATTACAAAGATATGGGGCAGGTATAGCCACCTACTGCCCAGATACGTTTTCAGACTAGTTCACTAGGCTTTGTCAGCTCTAGTCACGTGCCTTGGGAACTCCACCTTGAATCACCGAGACCGGTGATTCACATTGTCCCGGGGCCGGTCATTACTCATAACGTCCTGAAGTCGTACTGTCTCGAAATTGACTGTCGGGGATTCTCGGAGTCGAACACTTGAAGCCCTCGAGATGCCGTGATGCTCGTGAAATCGGGCCATCGATTTCTACCGTATACAATATGTAGAAACCCGAACCTTGCTCTGCTGCCAGTTATTGCAGAAGATCATGGATAACTAGCACACAGTCACACACAAAGCAAATACAGAAGAAAAATCAACACACGGATTTAACGAGGTTCGGCTAAGCCTAATCCTCGGGGCAGAAGCAGAGAGAGTTTTCCCCTATGAATGAGAAGAAAAGCACAGTACCATCTATAGAATCCCCAACTACAACCCCTATATATAGATCCCAAGATTTTCCTTTCCCAAATCTATTACGACAATGGGTTTTCCTAAACCTATAGGGATTATGAGTTTCCTAAAAATAAAAGAAAATAATTCAAGCCACAAAATAACATAATACTACTACTTATTTAACTTTGTTGGAGTGATATTGGATACAAGAAGAAAAAGCTGAACTAGCTAGCTAGGAAGTCCTTTGCAGTTTCATGCAAATTGAAAGGTGCAAATTAAATACACTAGTAACAAAAAATTGACTAGAACTGATACATTACTATTGAATATTCCGTCACCACTAGACATATTTATTATCAATAATAATAGTAAAAAGAAATACATCTCCTATTGAATAAGTGTACGTTGTACTCTTTTAAGTAAGTAGTAAATGTGTTCTCAAAGTATCAGTTGAAATTCTCGGTGTCTAATGAAGAGTCGCATAAATCATATCATTAATATGCTGGGTTGTGTTTTTACTGTTATTTTCTTTCTTTCTTTGTCTATAAATGAATCATCAATATCATTGTCCATCACTTGAAATGTCTTAGGAATCCAAACACCAGCAGTAATAATCAGATCGTGAGATTTCCAGCATTGTTTCAGGCGTCATCCTCTCAAGCTCGCTTTGCTTCCACGACGCAAAATTATTTCGATTTTGTGGGTCTGTGGCAAGTGGATAGTCCTCCCTTTTATGGCCTTGTGATTTCATTCTCATATAGAGCTTCACAGTAGCAACACAATCATCATAGGGATCTTGGACTCCTGTCTGAATGTCATACCTACAGATACATTATCCTTGTCTTAGGATTTTATATGGGTAGTATATATAACAAATTAAATAAAAAGTGCGCTATTTTTAACAGCTAGTTTAGGTGTTTATTAGATGCTGTCGCATCAACATGGTATCACACTTAGATAGATTTTTTGGGTTTAAGTCTTAACGCCATCAATTATCAAAAGGAAATTCTACATGCATCTTGATTTATAAAAAGATCATGTACGTAATATTAAAGACATAATTAAATGAATAAAAGTGTGTTTTTTTTTTTAACTTTTTAAATGAGATGATTACAGATTTTAACATATACTTGGAGCTACTTGCTACTAATATTAGTAGGTGACAAGAGAACCATTAAAATTTGCTTGCTTACCCAAGGTAAGTTTTGGTCAAGTGCTTGCGTGAGTTACTGAGCTTGCTTGTTTTCATCAATGGAGGGTATTTTGCAGTATCCCTTCATACAAAAATGGTTGAAGAAACGTCAATCTCTATTGTAATATAACTAGGAGGGCTTTTAATTTGCATAATATGATTGGATTTCAGTTACATTCATTGGTAGTGTAAAAAATCTTTTTATTGTTAGTGTAATTTATAAACTTGTCAAGAAGATTGTATACTTACTATATTTTTCTAGATTACTAATCAATTGTTAAACAAAGTTACACGATTGTCTTTTTGGTTACTTGATTATGTAAATACCTTTTACATCTTCCGTGCATAAAATTTAAACTCGGCCTTCATTTCAGTGGAAATATACTAGGCACATTAAAGTAACTAACCTGATCAATATCGCCGGGTACTCCATGTCTAAACATTTAAGATCATGATCCAAACCATGACCAACAAGAATCCTAGCCCTTCCACTTCTAGAACGAATCTGCCACACAGGTTCCCCATTACAAAGATAATCTTGAATCTTTCTTGATACTTGCTTCAATGGCATTGCATCCCTCAAATGTTCCGGCCTTATGCCTGTTGTTTCATACCTAAAAATACATCCAATATTCGTCTAGATTAATTTCCTGGCTCTATAAATTGGATTAGACAAAATTAACTTTTGTAAATAATTACCTGTAGTTAGTGACGGGAAGGTTTGGTGAGACGTAGGAGTGAAAGAGGATATTTTCATGCTCATCAATGAGGCAAACTCTTGCACAAAGATCCAAAGAGCCATCGATGCCACCGCCTACCATTTTGCAGGCAAGAGCAACAGCTCTTCCTCGGCTATTGTCAATCCTTAGGTCATCTTTAATTCCCAACTTAGCCATGCGATAGAGCACACCCTGAGTGAACCAACACAAACTATATGGATTAGACCAACCTGCGGGGGGGTGTCAAATGGGCAGGATAAGTTACATTTGTGACAGTTGAAACGGGTCGAACAAATAAATAGGTTCGGTCATAACCCGCTCAATCTTTGTTTGAGTCAATATGAGCAGGTTAATTTGCAATTAAACAATGACTCATAACTTAATCGTCCCAATTCAAAACTATTTTTATTTGTTTTTTTTTATTCTTTTACAATTTTTTTAGTTACCAACAAAATAAATACAAAAATATTTTTTATTTATCATGACTATATCACCCCCATACTCCATTTATGGGATTAAACTGGGTTGTTTTATTGTTGTTGTTGTTGTTATATCATACAGACAAAACTATTTTTTAAAAATGTTTTTATAAGTTTTTTTATGGGTCAGCCTGAATTACTTTTAGATGGAACTTACTTTGTATTGTACCCAAAATAACTGGCCAATGTATATATACTGAGCTCTTTCAATCTATATATCGATTGAAGGGATTATAATTTTATGGTCTAAATTTGACAATACTAACCAAAGGAAGAAATCATTCGTATATTTCGAAACAATTTGAAAAGGCATACATTATTTGAGCGAGAGAGTTGACATGAGTCCCTGTGAGCCCTGAGTGCATTTCGGCTAGGAAGGATTTTCAAACAAATGTCACATCCTACCTCCTTGAAAATCCTTTCACAATCTGCCTTTGGCAATGGCCCTGAAAATGTAATTTGGAGCAACGTACGCTTAATCATGTTAGAAAGTTAACTAGACCAGTGGGACTTGTTGCTTTAATTAATTAGGAAATATACCAATGAGATGCTCTCGCAAAGATTCAAAAGATCGAGTGTGCTTTTTGCAAACGCCACACATGGGTTCGTGAACTGAATGATAAGATGTCCTCATGTGTTCAACTAGGTGCTCCTTTTTGTTGAACTGCCGATAGCATGCTGCACACTTGTTCCTATATATAATAGCCCCATGAATTTTTAAAGCTAGCGTTTAAATTCCATGCGTAAAAATTCACACAATTTAATCATTTATAAAATAATTACAAGTAAAGTTGGTAATCTAATTACTTGTAATCAACCTACTACCTCACATTAAAATACACTGATAACATAAATAATCTTTACGCGGTATATAACTTAAATCCATTTGAGATACTTTTTAATACTACTGCCTATTATCATGAATGAAACTAATACTCCATATAAGGTATGAAAGCAAGTTAGTATATATCATACAGTAAGTAAAACTGTGAAAAAAGAAATAGTACCTGTGAGTCTCTGAAGAATCATATCTATGGTCCATGACTGTATTAAGGGTAGGGGCTGTTTGGTTAATGCTTCAGAGTTGAGCGTTGAGTAGAGAAGAGAGGACTGAGAACACTTGAAATAAAGGGGAGGGCATCAAGCTATTTATACAGGTCAGGGAAGACGAAACTCTGGAGAAATTCTTGGTGCTAAGGCAGATTTGGAATAATCATCATTTTTGGTACATTTTGGAAAAATCATCATGTTATTACGAAAATAACAATGGACTAAATCTCACTTTAACATTCGTAGGTATGATATCCAGATAGGCTAAATGTGAAATGTTGGTAGTAATCTAATACTTCGGGTCCCACAATTGGTCTACTAGAATATATATTTGATAGCTCCATGTCCCAGAATCAGCAAAACCACTCATATCTAGCAAAAAATTAATTTTGTTCCATTTAATCTTATATGACGTGATTTGACCAGGCATGAAATTGAAAAAAAAAATGTCTGCACATATAAAAGATACTTCTAGAACTTGTAATCGTAGATATGCCGTGAATTTTCATTACTATAAGAGCATATCATAAAGAATTTTGAAAAATTTAAAGTTGAATATAGTTTTCAAATATAATTAGGTATCATTCTTTTTAAGACAAACTAAAAAGGAAAGAGTGTCATAATTAATTGATATGGTAAACAATTTAAATTATATTCGTTGTCTATAAAAAAGCTTTTACCCGTTCAACATAATCAATTGAATCTAAAAGATCATTTATCAAATATTCTAAAGTTTTTACATGTTCAATATATATATATATATATATATATATATATATATATAGAGAGAGAGAGAGAGAGAGAGTCAAACCTCTCTATAACAACCATCCTTTATAACAATACTTCATTATAACGGTCAAATTTTCTTTGGAACTACTAATTTATGTTATAAGTGTGATAATATATGTTTTCTATAACAACATTTCACTATAACATCCAAAAGATATCAGAACAGATAAACGAGGCTGTCAGAAAGGTTTGATTGTGCAAATATGTTTTATACACCAAGTAAAGAAAAGTTGAAGTCCGGAATTAATAACATGCATGCCGCTGTTATCTTGGATGGTTGTAAAGTTGCAGCAAATCAGGTTCTTGCAGGTAAATGTGACACACACTAATCTTATGCATGAAGTGAGAATAATGCTTTTACTGATTCATTTATCTTCACATAGTAATGGATTCTTCAAATTTTAATTTTCACGACGGAAATGACATGTTTCGGATGAATTTGGACCGTACGTGTTCTGTCACAACGTCAAAATTAACTTTAGTATAACTTGCCAAAGATAAAAATTTGCATGCTGGGATAGTGGACAAGATTAATAAGCCAGAAACAATAATTTGTGATATATACGCAAAATTTAAGTCATATACACTGTTAGTGTAAGAAATATTTACACCATCAAGTCCCGTTTACTTGGTGTAGTGCGTAACTTGTTTTGTATATTTTTAAGATTATCAATCCTACATTTTAAGGAGGCATACTTATAAATATATTCTTTGTGTGATCTGATAGTATAAAAAAAAATTTACGATATAACTTAAACTTATATATAAGATAAGAAATGAGGACGAAATGCATGTGGGAATTAGTGGACAGGAAGAGAGACTGAATAAAAGTTGGAAGGCTTCATGCACGTTACAATGCACTTAGGTAAAAATGGGACGTGTACTTTCGGCAAAAGCAATAGAGGCTGCAGATAAGGTATTCCTTCTGCTAATAACCAGGTTATCTCTTCACTCAGCATCTTAATTTGCTGCTTGAGCTCTCAGCTTTGTGTGGTCAGCTGATAATTTAGTACTATATATATATATATATATATATATATATATATATATATCATTCAGTTTGTATAATGCTTTATTGGTAGTAATATCGATTTAACTTACATATGTAAAGAATTTTTACATTATGAGTGTTATATTCTACTGTATAGCATGTTATCTTATCTTATTTTATAGGTTAATTATTCCATTTAATATGGATCATTGTAGTTATCTTTTATGTTAGTGATAGTGTAAAAAGAATATTTACATTGCCAAAATATAAAGAAACTAAAAAAAAAAAAAAAAAAACTTTAATTGTCTTCGTCCCTACGGCGACATGCAAAAGAAACTCATTTCTTTCATAATTTCCATGACGTAACACGAATCTTACTTTTGGAATCGAAATAAAAGGTAAAATATTCATTACGCATAATTTAATCATCTTATTATTTTTACTATGTTCATTTTGCAGAATGGAGTAATCAATCTTTAAATTAAACTCTTCTGTAGCAAACACTACATTTTAAACAATTTAGGGGGGGGGGGGGGGGGTGGGGGGGGGTTTGCGCTATATGCATCACCTTGTAGCAAAAAGGTTCCTTCCATGTTCGTAGATATCATAATTTAACTTTTCCATGCTAAAAAGTTCTTCCTTTGTCCAAAATTTATGGCCAGAAGATATATAGTCACCGTTTACCATTTATTTCTCTTATAATTAGAAACCACTCTATTACATTTATAATAATGCCATTCAACTCTTTCTTTTTGACCAAAATGGGTCCCCCTAAATATATTCGTATTTTATGGATGCTCCTAGAAAAAAAGATGTAAATTTAGTGATTTACATTTTGGAGACTTGGGACCATAGCATGCATTCCTTCCCGTCTATTCTCGGCCTCCATTCTCAAGCCACAGAGATACATTCTCTTTTTTATTCTTCTTTCTCTGCTGCAAATAATCAAATAAAGTAAAAATATATTAAATAAATCATGATTAAATGAGAAAAGCGTATGTGCAAAGACATGGCATGTATATGGTTTGGTGTTAATGCCAAGTAGAGATAAGTTTTTCCTAGATCTTTAATTTTGTGAGCAGTAGATTTACAGATTAACCTTTTAAAGTGACTATGTAAAATTATTTTATAAACAATACTATTATATTAGACAAGTTAAAAAATAACTACAGAAAACTCTCCATAATAAGTGGTTTATATGTTTGAAAAATAAAACAGGCAACCTGCTACACAAGTTAAATTAAATCGATAGCATAACAAAATCTTACACGCTGTTGCTGTGCAAGTTAAAATTGATTATGTATTTGATTTTTAAGTATACAATTTTCACAATCTATAGAGTAACAAAATTTTACACGCTGTTAATATTTGTTTTGATTATTACTTAAATATTATTGTATCGTAACGTTGAATCCGTCATTACGTAACGACGAAAAGTGTCAATTTATGGAACGACCAATTTGGTGTGGTGGCGTTGTTACCTTGCTTTTTCCTCTCATCTTGCCCTTCCTTATTATTAAGTAATCATATTTTATGCTTTACCCCGTTCTTTTATATAATAATTCTACTCAGTATTCTTTTTTGCTTAGTAATATTGCAAGTTTTGTTCTTCATATATTATTGGTGTGTGACATCATGAAACGACAACAAACGATACAATCAATCCAAACGTTGTATTCATCAAACAATACAGTACAATATAGTACAATACAATACGACACATTATGAAACGACATGTAGCAACAATCCAAACAAGTTGTAGGACATGCAATTTTATATAGCTAAATGAACAAAATTGATGACAAACTGATGAACTGTAAGGTAGAAATGTTTTATTAGAAGTCCAAATTTACGATCGTATAATATAGCTACATTGAAATGTAAAGTACACTGTTTTAAGAAAGTTTTTAATTAAATACAGTAGTAATAATGAAAATATATGGAGAAAGTAAAGCCAATTCCGAAATGACTTCTAAATATAGCTGAGCCTTGTGAAGGGAAGAGTCGTCTGAGTTTAGTTGGTTGCGCATGTATCTCTACATTAAGATTAAGAGAGGATGACTTTTTGTTCTTTTTATTTATCTCCATTCATAATATCAATTGCTTACTTTATGTAAGAATGATTTTATATATGAGTTGTCAAGATCAAGACTAAGAAAAAACTAAAACGAGGGTAAATATTATGCACCACGTGTATTCAAGGGAAAATCTCGTCCTGCTGTCGGACTGTAGGTGAAAGATTTAATTGATATATGAATATGCGAAGGAATCTTTATTAGTCTTTTATAGATTTCCAAAAGGTTCAAAAGTCAGAATAAACGCACAATGACAAATAAAGGCGCAAGCATGCACATGAATTGAAAACCACATATAGTGAGATTGAAACTTCCAAAATTTTGTCAATAATAACAATAACATACTTAATATATTTTTATAAATAAAATCCGATAAAAATAATACCGTATACACAAATGTTACTTTTATCTTGTAAAAATAAAAAAATTATTTCGATAGACCTTGGCTCATAAAAAGTATTTCAAAGATAGTTTTGTCATGACTCTTTTTTTTCTTTTTCAATTAAAGGATTATACGTTGCAAAAAAGTTTGAAAGCATAGGATTCTTCAAACCTCAATACGGTCAAAAGCCGAGCCAATAATCGAACGTGTAGTGGACGTAGATGTGGACTAGATGTGAATATTGAAAGGATATCCCTATCCACCACAGCTACTAACACAACGCTACAACTACTGTTTACCCTAAAATCCGAGTAACAATTAAACTTGTATTGTGGTTTTAAAGATGTAATTTAATCCAATACTAATTGACAAACAAGAAATCTAATGTATAAATTTAAGAGTAAGACAAGTCAAACCAATTGTGTAAGCAGACCTTGACCTCGAGCAAGAGCGACATCGAGGTGAATGAACAAGAACAATAAAATAATAATAAGGCGATTCAGATGAAAAGTAGGCAAGAAAGTAAAAATGTATATTATCTTCTCAATGATTCATCCTTTACAAATGATTGGGGAGCCCTTTATATAGTAGAGGAATCCTAAATAAGGTACAATTCCAATTGTAGTAAGGAATCTTATTATACAGATGTCTTACCGCCTAGTACAAATCCATTTTGGAATTTACGCCGTGATCTTAGGGCCATTGCGAGAATCTCGCTCTTTCTGTTATGGAACCATAACGGTATTATCTCGAGGTCGGTCATACATTGGCCTCGGTGCTCATCGAGCACTTCGAACTTCGAAGCTTGTATTTTGCCATCGGGCTCGCGCCTGGTCTATTTCGATCTCGCTCTCGAAGTGACCCTCGAGCCCATAAAATCGGGCATACCTGATTTCAACCGTATACAGATAGTCACCGCATTTCTTAGAGTAAGATGATAAGAAACGATTTGATCCTCGATCCTCTGACTCCTCGATCATGATGTCAGTCTCATGACGTCAGCGACAAAAGTGATTGAAAGGTCGCGTCTGCATAGTTCCCAAGGCCATTAATTGAAGGCATCTGATGGTCGGCCATTGGCTTCCCCAAACTGTTGAAGCGGACACTATAAATAGGTAAATTTCACAACTTTTTCACTCTTTATTTCTCAAACCTTTCTCAAAACCTTACTAGCATCTTCATCTTGTCTGAGTCGATTCTTCCTTCATCAACATCAACTTCTTTTCTTCTTTTGAGTTCCTCAACAGCAACGGCTAAAACATCTAAAATCGTTCCCCAAAAAGAAAAAAACCTCCCCATCATCATGGTTGGTCGGTGGTAGAACGACGGTGCCGCCTTGTATTGAGGAGTGCATTCCTGGGCCATGTGAGCTATCTTCCGATTTTAAAATCGATAAGCCTGCATCAGTCCCAGGACGAAGCGAGCTCATGTCTCGATACATCTGCTTGATAACTGAAGGCGATCTCGAGCAGGTGAAAAGGGATTATAATTGGGAGGATATGGAGGTGGTGATTCCTTCCCTCGAAGAGGACATCACCACTCATGTGGAAGGATACTTAAGCATGTATACGTATCCTTTCACACTGGTCCCGTGGATCCAGCACCGGTCCTGTAGATCAAATCATTCTCGATTTCTGTCACTAATATCGGGTGACCCTAGGCTAGATCTACCCTTTTTTCTGGCGCATCGTCAATTTGCTCAGGTATTTCTCGGGCAAGGCCAAGGGGATGTCTTTTACCCTCGACTACCTGGTCAGGCTATACAGCCCTCGACTCTATCGAGGTGGTTTAATAAAGCTCCAGCGTCGATCCTCGAAGGCACTATTCTCTAGCATCGATGAGGACAAGGACCGAGGATGGATGTGCCGGTTTGTCCGAATCAATACCTCCGACTTTTTTCCTGCTGAAAGGATGAAATTCCCCGAGGAATAGAACATGAAACGTAAGTACAAACATATCGACGATGATTACTGCTCTGCTTTCCCTATTCTTCCTCGATCTAATTCCATTTCAATGATACAGCTGCCCCTTGGTTTCCTACGCGATTCCGTACCTCGCAGGTTGGGTTCGACAACTGGCCTCCACATCTTCACATGCGGAACGTTGTTGGCGTGATTTGGCCAAAAGTCAATGGGAAACTAAAAACCATGGTGAGTTCCCTTGTTTATATATTAATGTTTATCTGTAAAATACTTACTTCCCCCTTACGTAGGCCTCAGAGACACTGTTTCTATGAGGCCGCCCCTACTCGGTGAAGAGGAAATTTCGAAGCCAATCAAAGAGAAGAAAAGGAAAAGGGCTTCGCCATAAAGTTCCCTGAAGCCCAAGAGAAATAAGGCTCGAAATCCTAAGGACGATCCTGCAGCCCTCTCTGCAGATGCGGTCCAACAACTTTGAGATGAAGAGGAAGAAGGAGAGGATGCCGACTGCTTGTTGGTAGCTCGGAAAAGGGGAAGCATTGAGGATTCAAAGTCCGCCGAACCAGCGATGGCCGATGTGGTTCAATCTCGAACCGAAGAAATCTCAGAGGGGAGCTCGAGCAGAGTCCCCAAGCCATCGGGTGGTAAAAGCGCACCTCGTCCTGGAGGACATTTGGTGGGTGAGCCCGAGGAGCCTAATTCCGAGGACCTCCAAAGAGAAGATAATGTCCCAAGTGAATCACTTGGGTCAATTAACATAGATGAATTGCCACCTGGCCCTGCGTTCTCTGAAGGGATGTTCCAAGATGCCCAGGCCATGAAGACTCCTGGTGTGGGGCCGACCCACGAAGGGAATGATATTTTTCGAGAATTCTTTGCAGCGGTCGAAGATGGTCCTGACCCGGATGCTTCATTTATTTTTGACGAGGCTCAGTTTCTTCTTAATTATGTAAGTTTCTTCTTCCATAATCATGCTCGTGATTTATTCTCATTTTTCTGAGTCTGACTTCTTTTCTTTGCATGAAGGCTGTGATGCTCCATCGACAAGCATTCTCCAAGTCTCGAGCCGAGCTTGCCCGATGCGAGGCCGAAATCAAGAACCCCGTGGAAGAGAGGGACAGCCTCAAACTCCTCTACGTTCAAAAAGAGGAGGAGATTAGGGGCCTTCGAGCCGACTTGACGAAGTCTCATGGAGAACAGGCCGAGCTTATTGAGCAGGTAATGTAGTTTTTTGGGAGTTTGTTATGTGTTTATCTGTTTTAGCGACTAACACTTCGACTTTTCAGGCCCAACAGAAGAGCGAGCTGGTGGAGCAGCTCCGAGAAGAGCTCAAGGTGAAAGAGGCCGAGACCCTAGGGTGGAAGCAGCATATGGATCGTCTCGCTTCGGAGAAGGACACGCTTCGAGCCCATCTGACTTCGTCGAATGTCAACTTAACAACGTGAAGGTGGAAAGCTTGGCCCGGAGCCGGAAGATTGAGGAGCTCGAAGCTAAGTCGGCCGCTGAACTTGTAAGGCTAAATCTGAGGCGGAGGCATTTGTGGCCTCTTATCGAGCTGACGCCGAGGCTGCCAACATTCGGGCACAAGTGATCTCTACTGCTGAAGTCAAATTGTCATACGCTATCGACCACGCCAGGCGACAATCTCAGAGAGAGACTCTCGAGGAAGTGCATGCTCGTGGTTTTGACCTAACAGCTGATATTGAAAAGGCAAAAGCTTTGGAGGACGAGGATGGCGCCCTACTCTCCGTTGATGAAGACTTTGCTAGTGGTTCGAAGAGCGGAGGAGACGAGGATGAAGCCCCCTAGGAGGAGGTTCTTGAAGGTGTGGCCCCGAAGATGCAGCTTATTAAGTAGATTAGGCCTTTAGGATTTTTTCCTTTTTATTTTGTGTAAAGATCCATGTGGGCATTGTAAATATTCTTCATGTATATAAAGAATTCCTTTCCTTTCCGCTTCGTCTCCGATTTGCTGTAAAGTTTGCTTTGTTTTCGTTTCATGAAGAATTAGTTTTTGATGACATAACTTCAATAATTGAGTGAGCATCGGCTCAGACACAGAGTAAAACAAACCCTTAGGTTTTTTTAGTAGTCGATGGGATATCTTATAATATAATACATCTTAAGGTTTTTTGGTGAATCCTCGAGCTATGCTTAAGTTGATTTTGTACAAGCTCGGGAGGGTGGGACCCTTAGGTCTGAGTTGAGTGAGAACAAAGGTCTCTAAATCTGAATGTTTTGACCCTTAGGTTATTATAGACTGGGCCGATATGGCCTTTAAGAGATGGCTATTATTTTCCCTTTTCGGCTTAAAAGTCTTAGTAAAAATTTCTTAATGTTTATGCCTTGGCATGCATCTTTTACCCATTGGGTTTTTTTGAGAGTTTAGTATCGATCGGAACCCTTTTATTTTTAGTGCCTTAGCACAAGTTTGTATGTGAATAATTCGATACCTCTCGAGGTTTTTCAAGGGCTGATTTAATCGAACCCCTTTGATTATTTTGCCGAGGGTAGTATTTATTGACCGGTTTTCATAAAATTCGAAGGCCTATTTTTATTGCGGGATTCGGACGTCTCTGAGCCGTGTTATTTTGGTCATTGCCATTATTTCGGTCGTAGCCTTTAATATGGTCGTAGACTTCGGGTGTGTCTCTTGGACTTGTTTCCCGATAATATTTTAAACTTGTTCGAAATGTTAGTCCCCGAGTATAATGGCCTTGACCTTTGAGTCGAGGGATGCCTCTTTGAGATCATATAAATTCGAGTTTAGACAGCTCGAATGTGTTGACTGTCGATGACAGTCCCCGAGTATTCGAGCTGTGTTTTCGATTTGGCCCTTGAGCCGTTTCTCATAGAATCACAAGTATAGAGCTCATATAGTAGAAAATTTCTGTGGGACACAAAGTGTTTGATATAGAAAGAATGCTTCTTTGAATAATTCATATATGCGTACATGTTTTACCATTGGGGCTCGACTATTCTACATGGACACGGTTCATCTGACCGTTTGGCCCATTACAAAGTTTTCCTATCGAGGCCCTCTTTGGCGTGAAGTATTTTTCCCGAAAAAATAACCTTCGAGGGTGATGCCCCCCAGTATTCGGGGTTGATTGAAAAGAACCATTGGATAGTGTTGAATTCTTCTTAGGTAGCACATAGTTGTTGCCTCATTAAAAACTTCTCCGAAAAAACCATTTGGAATAAAACCCAATCTAAGGGAAAAAGAGTGCAACGCGTGCTCAAAACCTAAGGTCTTCCCGTAGAAAGGTTCTTTTCGATGTCTTCGATCGAAACCTGCAATAAGTTAGTATTAAACACAAAAGGAAAAAGGGACAATGGTCGTACCTTAGCAATAATATCGTTTGAGTAGTGATGCATTCCAATTGTTTGGCATTTGTTCGCCTCCCATCGTGCCAAGTTTGTAGGATCCTTTTCCGATGACTCTGATGACTCGATATGGTCCTTCCCAATTGGGGCCCAGTTTCCCTTCATTCCGGTCTCGAGTATTGAGCTTGACTTTACTTAGAACTAAGTCCCCGATTCCGAAGTGTCAAAGGTTGGTCCTTCTATTATAATATCACTCGATTCTTTACTTCTGTACAACTTCTTGTGTTTCATCTAATAGCTTGAGGCTAGTATTCATAGCCTCGTGATTTGATTCCTCCTATGTATGTCGAAATATGGCGCTGGGTTCCCCGACCTCGACTAGAATCAAGGCCTCGGAGCCATATACTAAAGAGAATAGGGTTGCCACCGTGCTGGACTTCGATGTCATTCGATTTGCCCAAAGAACTTCGGGTAGAACTTCTCTCCATTTCCCTTTAGCGTCGTTCAACCTTTTCTTCAAGTTTTGAATTATAGTCTTTTTTGTCGATTCGCCCTGTCCGTTTCTGCTCGCATGATACGGCATTGATAAAATCCTTTTTATTTTGTGTGCTTCGAGGAACTCTGTTACCTTGTTGCCGATAAATTGCTTGCCGTTGTCGCATACGATTTCGGCAGGTATCCCGAATTGACACATGTTGTGGTCCCAGATAAAGTCAATAACTTTTTTTTCTCTGACCTTCTCGAAGGCCTATGCTTCCACCCATTTAAAAAAGTAGTCAGTCATAAACAAAATGAATTTACCTTTACCTGGGGCCGTTGATAGAGGGCCGAAAATGTCCATTCCCCATTTCATGAAAGTCCATGGGGACAGGACTGAGTGAAGTTGCTCTACGGGCTAATGAATCATCGGTGCAAACCTTTAACATTTATCATATTTTCTAACAAACTCCTTAGTGTCTTTTTCCATTCTATCCAGTAATACCTCGCTCAAATAATTTTGTGAATCAAAGACTCGGCGCCGAAGTGGTTTCCACAAGTGCCTTCGTGGATCTCTCGTAGAACATAATCAGTGTCCCCCGGCCCTAAACATACCGCCAATGGTCCGTCGAACGTTGTTCTGTATAATGTTCCATCTTCATCCATGCGAACCTAGCAGCCTTGGTTTGTTGTGCCCTCGACTCTTTACGATGCGATGGGAGTTTTCCATTTTTCAAATATTCGATATACTTATTCCTCAAATCCCAAGCCAAACTTGTAGAATGTATCTCGACATGACCCTCCTCGGCCACAGATCTCGATAATTGGACGACAGTCCTCGGGATAATATCATCTTCCTCGACCGATGGTGTAAGGCCCCGTGAAAATTTATGCTCAAAACCTAGTAGCTAGTAGGGTCAGGTTTCGAATATGTGTTGGGAATGTGTAAAATTCTGCTCGTCGCGGTTCGGAACCATTGTACTGATTTAGCATTTAAAAATCAAAGAGTCAAAGTTTTCCAGAAAAGTGCTATTTTGCGGTCCAGAATGCGGTCGCAAATCAAGTATGCAGACCGCATTTCTGCCGCAGATTGAGTCAGTGGTTTGGTTATAATTGAGGTCAAAATGCGGTCCCTTATGCGATCGCATAACTGATATGCGGACCGCATTTCTATCGCAAAATGAGTCCTTGTGCCAGTAAAATTTGAGGGTCAAAAATGCGGTGCATTATGCGACCGCAAATCGGGTATGCGGACCGCATTTTCGCCGCAAACCCAAACAGTAGGATCAGATTTTCGGAGCACTTTTGCGGTCCATTCTGCGGACCGCATTTCATCTTTGCGATCGCTAATGCGATCGCATACCTGACTCAGGTTCCTATTTTTCTAAATTTTAGACCCGACCCCCTTTTTAATAAAACACCCCAACCCCTCATTTTAACGATTTTTCTGAACAAAATAAGAGAGAGGGAAGAGAGGGTTCTTGAAAGAGAAAGTTCATCTTCATCAATTTGATTCTTCAAAACTATCCGGGCCGGAAAATTTCAAAGTAATTGTCTTCATCCCCATTCTTGCAGGTAAAATCCCCAACCCTTTTTCATTGATTTTCAGGTTTAAACATATAGGGGGAGTCTCATGCATTGATTCTTGAAAGTAAAGGGTGAAAACTTACATGCATGTCTTTTAAAACCTAAAACCTAGTAAGGGGAAATTGGGTAGAAGTAGAGGTTTGCAAAAGAAGGGTTGATAAACTAAATATGTTCGGGTAGTAATTGTGAACTTCAATTCTAAGATATATGTGTTAACTTGTGCACTAGATTGACGTTGCTAGACTCTTTGGTGAATTGAAAGTAGAAGTTAAAAGGGAATTCGACTCCAGGTATGTATGGCTAACTTTGACCCTTGTAAAGTCACTTTGTTTGGCGTACGACTATTTGGTATGTGATATCTATGTGGACTATTTGTGAAATTCTTGTGATTGGTATGCTTTGGGTGTTCGTGGTTAAGTCTCCCGATATAATGGTGCAAGTAATTGACAACAAACCAAATGTGTGTGTGTGTGTGTGAATGTGTTTATATGGTAAGAGCTGGGAAACAAATGATGGAAATAAATCGTAATTGATGCAATTGAAACAACTGTGGTAATAACATATATGGCTTGTCATGGGAAATTATCGTTGTGACTTAAAATGCATATGAGTTGTTGAATATGATGGAAATGGTATTGATGGTTATGGAAATTCTTTGTGAATCGTTGTTGTTGTTGTTGTTGTCCCTTGTGAATTGTTGTTGTTGTTGATGTTGTTGTTGTTTGTGAATTGTGATTGCTCGGTGGGATCGGGTTGCACGCCGCAACACGAAGTAATAAGGTGTGGGTTGTGGTGATAAGGGTGGCCGAGGTAATAAGGGTGGCCGAGGTAATAAGGGTGGAAAGTGATCGAAATCACTATTGAAATGAAAATATGAGAAAATTGTGAAATCATTGATGTGATAATGTTGAAGGGGAAAAAGGAGAGATTGTAAACTTGTTTGGCTTGATTGTTCCTTTCATGTGTATTTGATTGTTGATTCTATTACTGCTCGTTACTTGTGTATGGTTTGAGTTTACTTAGGGCAAAGTTTGTTCATACATACCAATACAATTCAAATGTACTGACGTCCCTTTTGCCGGGGGCGCTACATTCGTGTTATGATTGTAGGTGGATCCATAGCAAGTACTCCAGTCCATCGACCGTAGCTCCCTTTCACTTCCCGTCAGCTGAATTGGTGAGCCTCTTTCCTCTCGGGGCCCTGCGTGGCTCATGCCGCTTTTATTCCGGAGTCTTGTTTTGGTATTTGTGTAAGGTATAGCCGGAGCCTTGTTACCGGCAAGTATTGTATCATCCTATTTTACCCTTAGAGGCTCCGTAGACAGGAAATGTGGGTTATGAACTTATGTAAATATGTATTTTGTATGTTGGGCGATGTAAGTTGTAAACCTCGCTAAGTAACCATGTATGTTATGTATGTTTGTAAAAAAAGTGTTTTAATTATAAATGACTATTTCCTTTGATTAATGAGTGATGAGAACACGGGGTAACATGTGGGATAAGAAAGGCACCCAGGTCCGCTTGACTGGGGCTACCCGGTCGAGCACCGGTCATGTCCCTCGGTTTTGGGGCGTGACAAACTTGGTATCAGAGCCTAAGGTTTTAAAAGAGTCCTAGGATGTCTCGGAGCCGTGTCTAGTAGAGCCCTTCTTATCGGTGTGTTGTCGACCACATCTATAAGTAGGGGGCTGCACGGACATTTGGAAATTATCCTCTTCTTTGTTATTCTATATCGTGCGGTGAAGTGAAAAGTGGAAATATTTATGTCTAACTCGTGCTCTGTTCCGAATTTTTCAGTAATGGCACCCAAGAAGAGAGCTAGACTCGGCCTTGGGGCTGATGCCACCCCGAGTGAGGCTACGAATCATGTACCTGATGCCATGGGTGAGAGTGACTCCCCGGTCTTGAATCTACCTGGCCCGTCTATCCCAGACCAAAGTGTTCCAGTTGCTGCTGCGGCAGAGGGTGCTACCATCCCTCCCGACGATATTCCTAATTCTGATGCAGTTCCAGCTTCCGGTCCCGGGGTTCCTGATGAGGACCTTAGAGGAGCCATCCGTATGTTGACGCATGGGTGAAACCTTCAATAGAACCTTCTCACCAACCATGTAGGACACATCCCGAACCTTCCTGTCAGCATAGCTCTTTTGTCTCGACTGCGCTGTACGAAGCCTCTCCTGAATCACCTTCACCTTGTCTAAAGCATCCTGCACCAAATCTGTTCCCAATAGCCTGGCCTCGCTCGGCTCAAACCAACCAACTGGAGATCTACACCGCCTTCCAATCCAAAGCCTCATATGGAGCCATCTGAATACTCAACTGGTAACTATTGTTATAAGCAAACTCTGCGAGCGGTAGAAACTGATCCCATGACCCTCCGAAATCAATGACACAAGTGCGCAACATGTCCTCCAATATCTGAATAGTGCGCTCGGACTGCCCGTCCGTCTGAGGTGAAAAGCTGTGCTCAACTCAACCTGAGTANAGGCAAAAGCTTTGGAGGACGAGGATGGCGCCCTACTCTCTGATGACGAAGACTTTGCTAGTGGTTCCAAGAGCGGAGGAGACGAGGATGAAGCCCCCTAGGAGGAGGTTCTTGAAGGTGTGGCTCCTGAAGATGCAGCTACATAAAGTAGATTAGGCCTTTAGGATTTTTTCCTTTTAATTTTGTGTAAAGATCCATGTGGGCATTGTAAATATTCTTCATGTATATAAAGAATTCCTTTCCTTTCCGCTTCGTCTCCGATTTGCTGTAAAGTTTGCTTTGTTTTCGTTTCATGAAGAATTAGTTTTTGATGTCATAACTTCAATAATTGAGTGAGCATCGGCTCAGACACAGAGTAAAACAAACCCTTAGGTTTTTTTAATAGTCGATGGGATATCTTATAATAGAATACATCTTAAGGTTATTGGGTGAATCCTCGAGCTATGCTTAAGTTGATTTTATACAAGCTCGGGAGGGTGGGACCCTTAGGTCTGAGTTGAGTGAGAACAAAGGTCTCTAAATCTGAATGTTTTGACCCTTAGGTTATTATAGACTGGGCCGATATGGCCTTTAAGAGATGGCTATTATTTTCCCTTTTCGGCTTAAAAGTCTTAGTAAAAATTTCTTAATGTTTATGCCTTGGCATGCATCTTTTACCCATTGGGTTTTTTTGAGAGTTTAGTATCGATCGGAACCCTTTTATTCTTAGTGCCTTAGCACAAGTTTGTATGTGAATAATTCGATACCTCTCGAGGTTTTTCAAGGGCTTAATCGAACCCCTTTGATTATTTTGCCGAGGGTAGTATTTATTGACCGGTTTTCATAAAATTCGAAGGCCTATTTTTATTGCGGGATTCGGACGTCTCTGAGCCGCGTTATTTTGGTCATTGCCTTTATTTCGGCCGTAGACTTTCATATGGTCGTAGGCTTCGGGTTTGTCTCTTCGGCTTGTTTCCCGATAATATTTTAAACTTGTTCGAAATGTTAGTCCCCGAGTATAATGGCCTTGACCTTTGAGTCGAGGGATGCATCTTTGAGATCTTATTAATTCGAGTTTAGACAGCTCGAATGTGTTGACTGTTGATGACAGTCCCCGAGTATTCGAGGTGTGTTTGCGTTTTAGCCCTTGAGCCATTTCTCACAGAATCACAAGTATAGAGCTCGTATAGTAGAAAATTTCTGTGGGACACAAAGTGTTTGATATAGAAAGAATGCTTCTTTGAATAATTCATACATGCGTACATATTTTACCATTGGGGCTCGACTATTCTACATGGACACGGTTCATCTGACCGTTTGGCCCATTACAAAGTTTACCTATCGAGGCCCTCTTTGGCGTGAAGTATTTTTCCCGAAAATATAACCTTCGAGGGTGATGCCCCCCAGTATTTGGGGTTGATTGAAAAGAAGCATTGGATAGTGTTGAATTCTTCTTAGGTAGCACATAGTTGTTGCCTCATTAAAACTTCTCCGAAAAAACCCATTTGGGATAAAATTCGATCTAAGGGAAAAAGAGTGCAACGCGTGCTTCAAAACCTAAGGTCTTCCTGTAGAAAGGTTCTTTTCGATGTCTTCGATCGAAACCTGCAATAAGTTAGTATAGTATCTCTCGATTCTTTACTTCTGTGAAACTTCTCGTGTTTCATCTAATAGCTTGAGGCTAGTATTCATAGCCTCGTGATTTGATTCCTCCGATGTATGTCGAAATATGGCGCTGGGTTCCCCGACCTCGACTAGAATCAAGGCCTCGGAGCCATATACTAAAGAGAATGGGGTTGCCACCGTGCTGGACTTCGATGTCATTCGATTTGCCCAAAGAACTTCGGGTAAAACTTCTCTCCATTTCCCTTTAGCGTCGTTCAACCTTTTCTTCAAGTTTTGAATTATAGTCTTTTTTGTCGATTCGCCCTGTCCGTTTCTGCTCGCATGATACGAAATTGATAAAATCCTTTTTATTTTGTGTGCTTCGAGTAACTATGTTACCTTGTTGCCGATAAATTGCTTGTCGTTGTCGCATACGATTTCGACAGGTATCCCGAATCGACACATGTTGTGGTCCCAGATAAAGTCAATAACTTTTTTTTCTCTGACCTTCTCGAAGGCCTATGCTTCCACCCATTTAAAAAAGTAGTCAGTCATAAACAAAATGAATTTACCTTTACCTGGGGCCGTTGGTAGAGGGCCGACAATGTCCATTCCCCATTTCATGAAAGTCCATGGGGACAGGACTGAGTGAAGTTGCTCTACGGGCTAATGAATCATCGGTGCAAACCTTTAACATTTATCACATTTTCTAACAAACTCCTTAATGTCTTTTTCCATGCTATCCAGTAATACCTCGCTCAAATAATTTTGTGAATCAAAGACTCGGCGCCGAAGTGTTTTCCACAAGTGCCTTCGTGGATCTCTCGTAGAACATAATTGGTGTCCCCTGGCCCTAAACATACCGCCAATGGTCCGTCGAACGTTGTTCTGTATAATGTTCCATCTTCATCCATGCGAACCTAGCAGCCTTGGTTTGAAGTGCCCTCGACTCTTTACGATGCGATGGGAGCTTTCCATTTTTCAAATATTCGATATACTTATTCCTCCAATCCCAAGCCAAACATGTAGAATGTATCTCGGCATGACCCTCCTCGGCTACAGATCTCGATAATTGGACGACAGTCCTCGGGATAATATCATCTTCCTCGACCGATGATGTAAGGCCCCTTGAAAATTTGTGCTCAAAACCTAGTAGCTCATAGCATTTAAAAATCAAAGAGTTAAAGTTTTCCAGAAAAGTGCTATTTTGCGGTCCAGAATGCGGTCGCAAATCAAGTATGCGGACCGCATTTCTGCCGCAGATTGAGTCAGTGGTTTGGTTATAATTGAGGTCAAAATGCGGTCCCTTATGCGATCGCATAACTGATATGCGGACCGCATTTCTATCGCAAAATGAGTCCTTGTGCCAGTCAAATTTGAGGTCAAAAATGCGGTGCATTATGCAACCGCAAATCGGGTATGCGGACCGCATTTCCGTCGCAAACCCAAATAGTAGGATCAGATTTTTGGAGCACTTTTGCGGTCCATTCTGCGGACCCCATTTCATCTTTGCGATCGCATACCTGACTCGGGTTCCGATTTTTTTAAATTTTAGACCCGACCCCCTTTTTAATAAAACACCCCAACCCCTCATTTTAACGATTTTTCTGAACAAAATAAGAGAGAGGGAAGAGAGGGTTCTTGAGAGAGAAAGTTCATCTTCATCAATTTGATTCTTCAAAACTATCTGGGCCGGGAAATTTCAAAGTAATTGTCTTCATCCCTATTCTTGCAGGTAAAATCCCCAACCCTTTTTCATTGATTTTTAGGTTTAAACATAAAGGGGGAGTCTCATGCATTGATTCTTGAAAGTAAAGGTGAAAACATACACGCATGTCTTTTAAAACCTAAAACCTAGTAAGGGGAAATTGGGTAGAAGTAGAGGTTTGCAAATGAAGGGTTGATAACCTAAATATGTTTGGGTAGTAATTGTGAACTTCAATTCTAAGATATATGTGTTAACTTGCGCACTAGATTGACGTTGCTAGACTGTTTGGTGAATTGAAAGTAGAAGTTAAAAGGGAATTCGGCTCTAGGTATGTATGGCTAACTTTGACCCTTGTAAAGTCACTTTGTTTGGCGTACGACTATTTGGCATGTGATATCTATGTGGACTATTTGTGAAATTCTTGTGATTGGTATGCTTTGGGTGTTCGTGGTTAAGTCTCCCGATATAATGGTGCAAGTAATTGGCAACAAACCAAATGTGTGTATGTATGTGAATGTGTTTATGTGGTAAGAGCTGGGAAACAAATGATGGAAAGAAATCGTAATTGATGCAATCGAAACAACTGTGGTAATAACATATATGGCTTGTCATGGGCAATTATCGTTGTGACTTAAAATGCATATGAGCTGTTGAATATGATGGAAATGGTATTGATGGTTATGGAAATTCTTTGTGAATTGTTGTTGTTGTTGTTGTTGTTTGTGAATTGTGATTGCTCGGTGGGATCGGGTTGCGCGCCGTAACATGAAGTAATAAGGTGTGGGTTGTGGTGATAAGGGTGGCCGAGGTAATAAGGGTGGAAAGTGATCGAAATCACTATTGAAATGAAAATATGAGAAAATTGTGAAATCATTGATGTGATAATGTTGAAGGGGAAAAAGGAGAGATTGTAAACTTGTTTGGCTTGATTGTTCCTTTCATGTGTATTTGATTGTTGATTCTATTACTGCTCGTTACTTGTGTATGGTTTGAGTTTACTTGGGGCAAAGTTTGTTCATACATACTAGTACAATTCAAATGTACTGACGTCCCTTTTGCCGGGGGCGCTACATTCGTGTTATGATTGTAGGTGGATCCATAGCAGGTACTCCAATCCACCGACCGTAGCTCCCCTTCACTTCCCGTCAGCTGAATTAGTGAGCCCCTTTCCTCTCGGGGCCCTGCGTGGCTCATGCCGCTTTTATTCAGGAGTCTTGTTTTGGTATTTGTGTAAGGTATTGCCGGAGCCTTGTTACCGGCAGGTATTGTATCATCCTTTTGTACCCTTAGAGGCTCCGTAGACAGGAAATGTGGGTTATGAACTTATGTAAATATGTATTTTGTATGTTGGGCGATGTAAGTTGTAAACCTCGCTAAGTAACCATGTATGTTATGTATGTTTGTAAAAAAAGTATTTTAATTATAAATGACTATTCCTTTGATTAATGAGTGATGAGAACACGGGGTAACACGTGGGATAAGAAAGGCACCCAGGTCCGCTTGACTGGGGCTACCCAGTCGAGCGCTGGTCATGTCCCTCGGTTTTGGGGCGTGACAAACTACCCCAAGTTTGCAAGTGCATCTGCCTCACTGTTTTGCTCTCGAGGTACATGGTCTAGAGTCTATTCCTTGAAGCGATGCAAGGTTGATTGTAGCTTGCCTAAATATCTTTGCATCCTATCCTCTCGAACTTTGAAGCTTTTGTTTACTTGATTCACCACCAACAGATAATCGCACTTGGCTTCAATGACTTCTGCTCCCAAGCTTTTAGCTAGCTCGAGACCTGCAATCATGGCCTCATACTCGGCCTCATTGTTAGTCAACGTAGAAGTTTTGATAGATTGTCTAATAGTGTTACGCGTAGGTGGCTTCAAAATAATGCCAAGCCCAAACCCTTTCACATTCAAGGTAGCATCCATGAAGAGGGTCCATAGCCCCAATGATGTACCCAATTTTAGTAGAAGTTCCTTCTCCACTTCGGGTATGAGGGTTGGTGTAAAATCGGCCACGAAGTCAGCTAAGATTTGAGACTTGATGGTCGTTCAGGATTGATATTGGATATCGTGCCCGCCAAGTTTGACGGCCCATTTGGCCAATCGGCCCAATAACTCGGGCTTATGCAAAACATTTTGGAGGGGATAAGTGGTTAACACACATATGGGGTGACACTGGAAATATGGCTTTAACTTTCTAGATGAGCTTATTAATGCAAGTGCCAATTTTTCTAAGTGTGGATATCTAGTTTAAGCATCTCCTAAAGTCCAACTTACGTAATAGATAGGGAACTACGTACCTCGCTCTTCTCGAACTAGTACACCACTTACCGTTATTTTGGACACTTTCAAATATAAGTACAACTTCTCATACACCTTCGGTGTGTGAAGCAGAGCTGGGCTCGATAAATATTGCTTCAATTCCTCCAATGCTTGCTGGCATTCTAGGTTCTATACGAAATCATTTTTTCTTTTTGAGTAAGGAAAATAACTTGTGGCTTCGATCTGATGACCTCAAATGAATCAGCCCAAGGTGGCTATCCGTCCTGTTAGCCTTTTTATGGATTTCCCTGTCTATGATAGTGATATCCTCGATGGCCTTGATGTTTTCGGGGTTGATTTTGATTCCCCGCTTTGATACCATGAAGCCGAGGAACTTGCTCGAGCCGACCCGAAGGCACATTTCTCTGGGTTAATCTTTAGTTTTATTTCCTCAAGTTTTCAAATGTTTCCTGCAAATGTCCTCTACGCACAGGGACTTAACCAACATATCGTCAATGTAAACTTCCATTGATTTACATATCTGTTCCTCGAACATTTTGTTAACTAGGCGTTGGTATATAGCTCCTGCATCTTTTAGACCGAAGGGCATTACATTGTAACAGTATGTTCCATACTTAGTGATAAACGAGATCTTCTCCTAGTCTTCTGGGTTCATCTTAATTTGATTGTACCGAAATAAGCATCGAGAAAGGTAAGGATCTCGTGGCCAACCGTGGTGTCGATCATGCGGTCGATGTTAGGCAGTGGAAAAGAGTCTTAGGGAATTCCTTGTTCAAATCCTTGTAATCTATGCACATTCTAAGTTTGTTACCTTTTTTAGGGACGAGCACTACATTGGCTAACTATTCGGGGTATTTTACTTCCTGAATGGACCCTATTTTAAGAAGTTTAGTTACCTTATCCTTTATGAATGCCTGCTTGACCTCGGACCGTGGCCTTCTCTTCTGCTTCACTGGTTTGAATCTGGGGTTATGGATCAACCGGTGTGTTGTTATTTATGGTGGGATCCCTGTCATGTCTAAATGGGACCAAGCGAAACAATCCATGTTATCGATAAGAAATTGAATATGTTTTTTCCTGAGTTCAGGGGTTAACCGCGTTCCCAGGTATACCTTTCGTTCGGGTAGATACTCGATCAATATCACCTATTCTAGTTCCTCGACCGTTGACTAGGTTGCATCTGATTCTTTGGGAACAACGAAAGTTCGAGGAGTAAGGAAATCCTCTTCTTCTTCTTCTTCTTCGATTACTTGTTTCTCCGATTCAATCGAGACTAGTGATGGTGATTGCTATTTGGCCACTTGCTTATCTTTGGTGTTCGATTTTTCTGAGGTCGAAGGTGCTGATATCAGCGTCACCTCGTCGACTGCAAACATTTCCTTCACTGCGTGTTGTTCCCTGTAAACTATTTTCACACCATCCATTGTCGGGAATTTCATCATTTGATTAAGGGTTGATGGTACTGCCCTCATGTTGTGTATCCATGGCCTTCCGAGCAGTGCATTATATCTCATGTCGCCTTCGATGACATGGAATTCTATATCTTGGATGGTCCCGGCCATGTTTACTGGTAAGATTATCTCCCCCTTCGTTGTTTCGTCTGCCATGTTGAAGCCATTTAGGACCCGAGATGCAGGCACAATTTGGTCTTGCTGGCCGAACTGCTCTATGACCCTCAATCTGATTATGTTTGCTGAGCTATCTGGATCCACTAGAACACATTTAACTTGAATTCTATTTAACAAAATAGAAACTACCAGGGCGTTGTTGTGCGGCTGAGAAATGCCTTCCACTTCTTCATCATCGAATGATAGGATGCCTTCGGGCATATAACTCCGAGTCGGCTTTTCTCTGGTGATCGACACCTTGGTACGTTTGAACATGGGCCCTCGTGGAATATCGACTCCGCCAACGATCATATGGATTACATGTCTCCTGATCATTCTTTCTGTTGGCGTCTCTTTCTCTGAAGTTATTCTTAGCTCGATTACTGAGAAACTCTCGAAGGTGGCCCTCGTTGAACAACCGAGCTACCTCCTCCCTCAGTTGTCTGCAGTCTTCAGTCTTATGGCCATGTGTGCCATGATATTTACACAACAAGCTTGGATTTCTTTTAGAAGGATCGGTTTGCATAGGTCTAGGCCACCTGGTGTCTTTGATCCTCCCGATAGCTGATACGATCCCCGATGCATCGATACTAAAATTATACTCCAATAACCGAGGCACTTCTGCGGGATCGATATGTTTATCAAAACCATTCTTACTCCATAAGTCCCCGAGAGTTTTTCCCTCGATCATTTCTTCGATTATTCCAAAGAGGATTGCGCCCAGAACCGTTGTTTCTTTGATCTGCAACATATGGTGGATACCGTTCTCTGTTCGACCTCCGTTCCCTGTCGGTATCCCTTGGGGCTTTAACTTCCAATCTGTTTAGATGAACTGAACCCGAGGGGGCTCCCAGCTGGTCATCCTCGACCCTGATCTTTGATTGGTAACGATTATGTACATCTGCCCAAGTTACAGCTGGATACTCGATCAGATTTTGCTTCAACTATTGTGACACGATCGAACTCCGCTCTTTCAACCCCTGGGTAAAAGCTTGCATGGTCCAATCATCTGAGACCGGTGGTAATTCCATTCACTCCATTTGAAATCGGGATACGAACTCTCTTAGCATTTCATCACCCCTCTGTCTTAACTTAAAAACGTCTGATTTCCTTGTTGCAACCTTTATGGCCCCGGCGTGCGCCTTCACGAAGGCGTCTGCTAACATAGCAAACGAATTGATGGAATTCGGTGGCAAATTTTGATACCAAATCTTTGCTCCTTTTGACAAAGTTTCCCCAAATTTTTCAACAAAACTGACTCGATCTCATTATCATTTAAGTCGTTTCCTTTAATCCCGCAAGTATACGAGGTGATGTGTTCATTAGGATCGCTCGTCCCATTGTATTTAGGTATATCGGGCATACAGAACTTTTTAGGAATGGGCTTCGGAGCCACACTCTGAGGAAACGGCTTCTGTACGAACTTTTTGGCATCCAAACCTTTTAAGAGCGGGAGTGCCCCCCGTATTTGATCAACACAGGAGTTATATGTCTCCACTTTTTTGTCATTATCCTCAATCTTTATCTCTCCAGACTCAATTCTTTTGGTGACCTCCTCGAGCATCCTCATAATCGTGGGATCAGTCCCCGACCCATTACCGTTCGATCTTTCTGGCACCAGCTCAGTTCGGTGAGTGATTTCTGGTTCAACCACACTTGGAGTTTTATGTTGGCTTTTTAGCTGAGCGATAGCAACCTGTTGAGCCTACAGTATCTCGAATATTACCTGAAGAAAAACTCCCTCTTCTCTTATACCCTAAGTTCATTGGCCACCAGATCGGGCGTCCCTACGTACACTTCCTCCGGGGTCTGTGCCTAAGTCCGCATTCAAAGCAATGTATGAACTAAAGTCGACTGGTTCTACAATCGGCACTTCCTCAGGGTTAATCGGTGGTACACCGGCTCCTGGAGCAACTACATTGTTGTTTTCCCCATGAAATCCAAGACCATCATCGCCATGTACGGGTGCATTTTGTGAGTTTGACATGTTTAACCTGAGAACAAAAATTCTTGATAAGGACAAGTGTGAAAATAACGTGTGTTATCAGAATCAGTACTGAAATAATCACTATTATCTTAGCCCTACGGTGGGCGGCAAACTGTTTAGCCTAAAATCCGAGTAATTAAACTTGTATTGTGGTTTTAAAGATATGTGATTTAATCTAATACTAATTGATAAATAAGAAATATAATGTATAAATTTAAGAGTAAGGCAAGTCAAACCAATTGTGTAAGCAGACCTCGAACTCGAGCAAGAGCGACCTTGAGGTGAATGAACAAGAATAATAAAATAATAATAAGGCGATTCAGATGAACAGTAGGCAAGAAAGTGAAAATGTAAATTCTCTTATAAATGATTCATCCTTTACAAATGATTGGGGTCCCCTTTATATAGTAGGGGAATCCAAAATAAGGTACAATTGCAATTGTAGTAAGGAATCTTATTATACAGCTGTCTAACCGCCTAGTACAAATCCGTTCCGGAATATACGCCATGATCTTAGGGCCATTGCGGCAATCTCGCTCTTTCTGTTATGGAACCATAACGGTATTATCTAGAGGTCAGTCATACTTGGCCTCGATGTTCATCGAGCACTTCGATCTTCGAAGCTTGTATTTTGCCTTCGGGCTTGCTCTTGGTCTATTTCGATCTCGCTCTCGAAGTGACACTCAAGCCCACGAAATTGGGCATACCTGATTTCGACTGTATACTGCTTCTTTTTTATTTTTCTTCGTCATCATCTTCTTCTACTACTATATAGAACTGCTGCTGCTTGTGCTACTTTTATCTTACAGCTGAACAACGCTCCTGTAATGTAAATAATTACTTCATCCGTTTCATTTTCATCTTTCTTTGAGCTGAAGGTCTATCGAAAATAGTCTCTCTACCTTCATAAGGTAGGAATAAGGTCTGCGTACATTGTATCTACTCTAAACCCCACATTGTGGGATTACACTAGATTTTTTATTGTTCTTATCGTATCCGTCTCATTTTATATGACACAATTTGACCTATGATCGAGAACAGAGTTTAAGAAATTTGAAAAACTTTTGGAAAAGCAAAACACTAAGCTAGCATTTGGCCATAGATTCCAAATTTGTTTTGAAAAGTCTGATTTGGGTGAAGTTTGGTTTGAAGATGAAAATATTTTTGGACATAAGTTTACAAAACATATTTCACTCTTTTTGTTGTTGATAAAACATGAAACATGACTTATACCCACAAGTTCTAAAAACTATAACAAATACCCAACAGTACCTTTATCAATAACATTCATTATATTATCTCAAACTATAGTCCTTAACGTAAATAAATTTGGTACAAAATTATTATTTTTATAATAAACTACATAATACACTATCAGAAGACCGAGAAGACGAAGCAACATTAATACAAAATAATAAATAATGGAATCTTTTATAAAATACAAAAGTTTGGGGTAATTTTTAAAAATTGTAATAGAGATATTTTGGGCCAAAACCAACCCTTGAGCTTGTTTTGGGATTAGGATTTTGGGAATTTGCCAAAATGTAGATAAAATCTATAGCCAAACATGTATTTGCCAAAACAAAACCAAATATATTTTGGTAAAATCTATGGCCAAACGGGGTCCTAAGAAACAATAAAGCTTTCAGAACTCTTGGTCTTAAAATTCTAGTATGATATTTCTGTAACTATATATATATATATATATATATATATATATATATATATATATATATATAT